>NC_133529.1:112032015-112340601 GCF_048544455.1 Silene latifolia | reverse complement strand
AGTCTGACAATCCAGAAGCTCTTTTTTCAGGGTAGCCACTCTAGCCTGGATACCATTATAATTTGTCCCATGAAGCTTTTTAAGAGCTTTCCTGACATTTTTAAGTTTTTCAAAGAATTTAAAGGTGTTAGACCCAGAGACAGGAAGTTGCCAAGCTTGCTGAACTAGATTATCATAATCAGGATCCTCCACCCAACAGTTGAGAAAACTAAAGGTGGGCTTCCTGACTGGATCATCAAAAATAGTAACCACAATAGGAGAATGATCAGAAATGCCTGGAGCTAGGTAATTTGCAGAAGTGACAGGAAACTTAGTAAACCAAGAGGAGTTCCCTAGAGCCCTATCCAACTTCGACCAAACTCTAGTACCAGAGTCCTGCTTATTGTTCCAAGTAAGGTCACACCCAGTGCTAGGAAGATCCTCCACTTCACATTGATAAAGGCAGTTATTAAAGTCCAGAATATCAGCCAAGACAGGAGGAGTGTCACTAATCCTCTCAGTCACATCTCTAACTACATTAAAATCTCCCAAAAGAATCCACTGATCAACAGAGGACTTCAGCTGAACAAGATGTTGCCAAAGGTCCTCCCTTTCCCCAGCATCATTGCTAGCATAAATCATAGTAACAAAAAACTTCTGGCAAGTAGCATGATGCAACACCTCAGTATGAATAAACTGAGCATGGGTTACTAGAGTAGTAACAGTGACACTAGACGGCTTCCAAATGAGCCAGATCCTCCCATTATAGTGATGACTGTAATTGCAAACAGTGCTATAGGCAGAAAAATAGCTGTTTATAATTTTCTTAGCTTTATGTTGCTTGATTCTAGTCTCAAGAACACCCATAAAATCCAGTTTATGAAACCACAGAAAGTCCTTAATTTCCTGCAGTTTAAGGGGATCATTACCTCCCCTTATGTTCCAAGAGGCAAGCTTCATTGACCACCCCTATCATGAGGATGACCTTCCCCTAAGTTATGATCAGACTGTTGATTATCAAGACCACTGTGCATCTCAGGAACACTCACAGCAGTACAAGTACCCTGAGTATCCTCATTTTCCATTTCCCCTTCCTCTAAAGTGGCCAAGGATTCAAAAGTATTCTCTGTAGTAATGAGTAATTCAGGAATTGGTTCAGCTGAGACCCCTCTCTTCAAGGCTATTTGAGGTGGACTCAGCTCACCCTTCTTGCTGCATTCTGAATGCATTCCAACAGGTTCTAAAGGTGGATCTAATCCTGATGCCTTCCCAGGAGAGTTTGGCTGAACCAGACTCCCTTCCTGCATCCCAGGATCAGGAACCACCTCAGGAACAGTTGGGGTACCACCTAGCAAGCAAGGAGTAACTTTCTTGACAAATTTAACCCCTGGACCAGTTTTTGGATCTGCTGCCTTAGTGATCACCACTGGATTGGGTATATTCTTCTTACAGGTTTTCAGTAAATGTCCCATTTTACCACACCCAGAACAGTAGTGAGGTATCCACTCATACTCAACCCTTTGAGTGGAGGGACCAAAAGGTGTATTCAAAGAAATCTCAAGGGGAAGATGACCAGAGATATCCACCTCAATAAGAACTCTAGCAAAAGATAGTTTCTCCTTATTTGTAGTAGGAATATCAGCAAACATGGGTCTACCTATCTTGCTAGACATTTTACTGAGGACAGTGCTAGACCACAAATAAGGGTCCAGATCAGGGAAGAGGATCCATATGGGCATGACAGACACTTTTTCCATTTCAAAAGAAAATGAAGGATGCCATTGCTTGAGAATTAAGGAATAGGAACCCATCTTCCAAGGACCCTCCCTAAGAACACTATTCATTTCCTCCTCAGTAGAAAATCTAAAACTGAACCACCCCTTCTTAAAATATTGCACAACAGGAGAAGCAATATGGTGCCAATTCTTAGTAACAAAATCAGAAACATTTTTTAAAGAGGGTTTTGATCCAAGTAAATGACCCATTAAAGTATATTTCCAGAGAGCTAATTCACCAACAATATCATCAAGGACCACATCAATTTCCTCTGCATTCTTACAATTCTCATGAAAAGACAAACTCATACCCAACTGTGTCTTAGGTTTAACAACTTCAGACCATTTTTTCCCCGTTTCATGGACCTTAGGTGTGCCAGATTCATCCAAAACAGGAGAATCACCAACAGCAGTCACAATAGGGATAACAGTAGCATCAGAATCAGTTTGATGATCAGAAACAATATGTTGATCAGATTCTAGAGAAACAGAGGAATCAACACTATCCGTAGAAATCATAACAGACTCCACAGAATTATGATCAATATTCACCGAATTTGTAACAATTTTTACAGAATTAGTATGTTTTCCCTTCGAGGAAAGAACAGCATCAACAATTATATCATTTAACAAAATGGGTTGACGAATTGGGGAAGTCCGCGTTTCATCAATTGGAGAAATTAGGTCAGAATTAGGGGTAAAAGTAGTACCAGAAGTCCGCGTTTCATCAATTGAATTATTTAACTTTTTTATTCTTATTATGTTTTGAATTAATTAATAGTTTGAATCTTATATAAATATTACAACAATCCTATTTCTCATTTTTTATCCAAAAAGTTGCTAGGTAAAGTATGCATATATAAACAATTGAATTATTGAACTTTTTTATTCTTATTATGTTTTGAATTAATTAATAGTTTGAATCTTATATAAATATTACAACAATCCTATTTTTCATTTTTTATCCAAAAAGTTGCTAGGTAAAGTATGCATATATAAACAATTGAATTATTTAACTTTTTTATTCTTATTATGTTTTGAATTTATTAATAGTTAAAATTCTAAAAGGGAAGTAATACCGTATATTTAGTTCATGAAATTATTTCACGTAAAAGATAAGGTTTTGGAAAATATAAAATACATGGAAAAGAAAATATTTATTTAATTTAAATAATTTACAAACAAATTCTGTAAATACATAAGTAAATTAAACACTAATAATAGAATTTTAAAAGGGTAGTAGTACCATGTATTTAGTTCATGAAATTATATCACGTAAAATATAATTTAAATGAGACCTTCTCCATTCCACTTTTATTGTTTAATTATCCTTTAAAATTTATTCCAAATTAATTGTTTTTTCAAAATTTTGTATGATAAATGACTTAATTATTAGTATCTATACAACATAATAAAAAAGCAAGATGAGTAGTTTATTATTTGACGTGTGTCATGTTAAGCAATTTTTAGTGCCACATTTTATGTTATTTTGCTTTGCATTTAATTTTAATCCACGTGTAATTTTTCTATTGGTTACTAATAATTCAATTATATTAATTACTTAATTATCTAACTAAAAGTAAGTAATTATCTAACTAAAAGTAATCTTTAAATATCATGTGTTACATGCTTATAAAATACAAAAAATAAAAAAATATTAGTGCTAAACACAAAAAACAAATTAATACAAACTCTTTATTTTCCTCTCATAAATTTGGTATTAATCTACCTATTCATTTAACTTTTTTTTTCTTTAATTTAATAGATGGGCTTTTGGTTTTTCCTCACAATTATTATACTTTGTATTTATTTCACCATTTTTTATCTCCCCCTTAGTTCACACAACATTCTTCTTCTCTCAAATAAATTATTGAAATTAATTACAAAAATTTCCTTATATAAATATTATAACAATCCTAATTTTCATTTTTTTCCAAAAAGTTGGTAGGTAAAGTATGCACATATAACCAATTGAATTATTTAACTTTTTTATTAGTATTATGTTTTGAATTAATTAATAGTTTGAATCTTATATAAATATTACAACAATCCTATTTTTCATTTTTTATCCAAAAAGTTGCTAGGTAAAGTATGCATATATAAACAATTGAATTATTTAACTTTTTTATTCTTATTATGTTTTGAATTAATTAATAGTTTGAATCTTATATAAATATTACAACAATCCTATTTTTCATTTTTTATCCAAAAAGTTGCTAGGTAAAGTATGCATATATAAACAATTGAATTATTTAACTTTTTTATTCTTATTATGTTTTGAATTAATTAATAGTTAAAATTCTAAAAGGGAAATAATACCGTATATTTAGTTCATGAAATTATTTCACGTAAAAGATAAGGTTTTGGAAAATATAAAATATATGAAAAAGAAAATATTTATTTAATTTAAATAATTTACAAACAAATTCTGTAAATACATAAGTAAATTAAACACTAATAATAGAATTTTAAAAGGGTAGTAGTACCATGTATTTAGTTCATGAAATTATATCACGTAAATTATAATTTAAATGAGACCTTCTCCATTCCACTTTTATTGTTTAATTATCTTTTAAAATTTATTCCAAATTAATTGTTTTTTCAAAATTTAGTATGATAAATGACTTAATTATTAGTATCTATACAACATAATAAAAAAGCAAGATGAGTAGTTTATTATTTGACGTGTGTCATGTTAAGCAATTTTAAGTGCCACATTTTATGTTATTTTGCTTTGCATTTAATTTTAATCCACGTGTAATTTTTCTATTGGTTACTAATAATTCAATTATATTAATTACTTAATTATCTAACTAAAAGTAAGTAATTATCTAACTAAAAGTAATCTCTAAATATCATGTGTTACATGCTTATAAAATACAAAAAATAAAAAAATATTAGTGCTAAACACAAAAAACAAATTAATACAAACTCTTTATTTTCCTCTCATAAATTTGGTATTAATCTACCTATTCATTTAACTTTTTTTTTCCTTTTTTTTTAATAGATGGTCTTTTGGTTTTTCCTCACAATTATTATACTTTGTATTTATTTCACCATTTTTTATCTCCCCCTTAGTTCACACAACATTCTTCTTCTCTCAAATAAATTATTGAAATTAATTACAAAAATTTCCTTATATAAGTATTATAACAATCCTATTTTTCATTTTTATCCAAACAACTGGTAGGTAAAGTATGCATATACAGGGGCGGACCCAGGATTTAATATATGGGATAGCAAAAAAAATTACTCTTTATATGCATGTAAGGAGATTCGAACCCGGGTCAACTAGTGAAAAACCAAAGCCTTTACCACTAAACCAGAACATGTTTATTGGAGATTTACTAGAATAATATCTACTTATCTACTGTTTAACAATAATTGGGGTAGCAAAAATCGTCTTGTAAACCATTTTTTTTACGTTTAGGGTAGCGGACGCCACCCCTTGCTACTAGGTGGGTCCGCCCCTGCATATATAACCAATTGAATTATTTAACTTTTTTATTCTTATTATGTTTTGAATTAATTAATAGTTTGAATCTTATATAAATATTACAACAATCCTATTTTTCATTTTTATCCAAAAAGTTGCTAGGTAAAATGTGCATATATAAACAATTGAATTATTTAACTTTTTTATTCTTATTATGTTTTAAATTAATTAACAGTTAGAATCTTATTTAATTATTATTTTTGTATTTGTATTAAAATTGTAGGAGGATGACATACTCACATATCAAAAACATTGCATGAAATCTGGAAATAATGGTTATGAAACTTCTTTGCAATTATCTTTTGACTTGAATAATTTTTCAGTTTCATTGGGGTTTCCTTTATTATTATTATTTTTTTTGCAGAAAGATTAGGATCTATTCTCATTAAATGAATCAAAGGGGTACAGATCCAAAGTCCATCAATCTACAAGGGAGCCAGTGAGGCCACCTAAATAAAAATAAAAATAACAAGCCTAAACAAGGAAGCCCAAAATTAAGAAGTAAAGCTAACACAAGATTGGACTCTAATGCTAACTAAATATTGAGTTTGCCATATTAAAGCAGCAGGAGAGGAGTCTATCCCCTTGAAGATCCTTCTATTGCGTTCCCTCCAAATAAGGTAGAGGACACACAACAAAAGGCATCTCCTTTTTCGTTTAACAAGAGCCGACCCTCTGTTATAGAGCTTATACCACCGAAGAATCTGAGATAAACTAGCCTGAAATGGCACCTGCACCCAACGGAGACCAAAACCAGACCTCGGCGAGAGAAGGAGCATTCAAAGAAGAGATGGCCAGCCGTTTCAAAGAAGACTCTCTCACAAAGGCACACCGTTAACAAGCACCATCCCTCTTTTACAAAGATTATCCACCGTGGGCAAACGATTCTCAGCAGCCAAAAGCCCAATGAACGAGTGCTTAGGGATGTTAAGAGAGTCACCCAGAGTCCTGTGATATGGGAAAACAGGGCCTTTATTTCTCAAGCCATCATAAACCAAAGTTTTGTAGTCAGGTGCAAGCAAGAGCTGTTTGGCTTGCTGAATGCCACCAGTGAAAGAGATAAGGTAATCCCTGCAAGCAATGATATTACCCCAAAACCAAGAGTGTGCAGCAGTTATTTGGAAGCTCCAGAAGTTAACACTTTTAAGAATATAAGCATTAACCCATTGAACCCAAATATTTGGAGCTGCAGAATCAAGCTTTAAAATCCACCCCATCATATGTGCTTTATTCCAACTCAGGATCTCCTTTATATCAACCCCTCCTTCCTGTCTTGGCCTACATAAGCTTTCCCAACTTTTGAAAACCATCCTTCTTTTGCCATCATCAATCCCCCAGAGAAAGTCTTTACAGATTTTATGAATCTTCTTTGCTATACCTTTAGGCAAAAGGATACTAGCTCCCCAAAAATTGTGGATCCCAAAGATAACTGAGTTAATAAGAGCCACCTTCCCTGCATAGCTCAGAGTAGAATTAGCCCAATGATTAATGTAGCTTCTGACTTTGTCCATCATAGGGATAAACATCTTTTGAGTTAACCTTGCTCCAAATAAAGGAATGCCTAAGTACCTCACTGGAAAATCACCCTCAACATAACCAGTGGAATCAAGAATAAGCTGTTTGAGATGAGGATTGACCCCTCCAAAGTACAAATTAGATTTCATAGGATTTACTCTTAACCCAGAATAACCAGCAAAGAGAGAAAGACACTTATTAACAGCTTGAATAGAGGGGAGATCTCCCCTAGTGAAAATCAACAAATCATCAGCAAAAACCAAGTGAGTGAGCTGAACTTTAACACACTTGGGGTGGTAGGAAAAGCCTGGATAGGAAGGAAGCTGCCTCAAAATCCTAGACAAGACCTCCATACATAAGGTGAAGAGATAAGGAGACAAAGGATCACCCTGCCTCAAGCCCCTTTTTCCAGGAAAATACCCCTCAGTTGAGCCATTTACATTGAGAGAAAAATAGGAGGTGGTAATACAAGAAATGACCCAATGAGAAAATTTGTTAGGGAAGCCAAACCTTTGCAGACATTGAGTCAAGAAGCTCCAATTAACTGAATCAAAGGCTTTTTGAATATCGACCTTTAAAATGCATCTTGGGGTCAACAAGCTTCGATTATACTTAAAAGCCAACTCGTGGGCTAGCATAGTGTTATCAAACAGGTCCCTCCCTTCTATAAAAGCAGCTTGCTCCAAACCAACTATGTCTCCCAACACAGTCTTCATCCTGTTAGCCAAAATTTTACTGACAGTCTTATAGAATACTGTACAGCAAGATATTGGCCTGAAATCAGAGACAAATTGAGGGGCATCATTCTTAGGAATTAAAGCAATAAGAGTAGAGTTAGCAGCTCTTGGCATTTTCCCAGTAGTAAAGAACTCCATCACAGCAGCATTGAAAGCAGGACCTGTGACCTCCCAAGTATCCTTAAAAAACCCAGAAGAATAGCCATCCACTCCAGGACTTTTATTCTGGTCAATGGAGAAGAGAGCATCCTTGATTTCCTTTTGGGTAACCATAGTATCCAAAGAATGAGGGTTACGAGAATGTTGGTGGTGAATAAATCGGCAGGAGGGGCCGAAGTGCTCCTCGAACCAAGAAGAGAAGTATAGAAATCCAGGAATGCCAAGGCAACATCAGCATGGCCAGTACAAATAGTTCCATGAATGTCTTTGATCAGCCCAATTGTATTCCTACACCTTCGAGCAGCAATGTTAGCATAGAAATACCTTGTATTAGCATCACTATACTTAACATGGTGCACTTTAGCCTTCTGAACTAAGACTCTCATTTCAGCGTTCTTCATTTTTATATAAGTATTAGACAGTTGTTTTTCCTGCCCAAGAAGAGATGAGTCCAGGGGAGAGGATTGGAGGAGAGTCTGACAAGTTGTCAAAGCTTCTTTTGCTACAATCACTCTTTGAGTAATACCAGAAAACTCTTTCTTATGAATAGCCCTGAGATGACTTCTTAGCCCTTTCAACTTGGAGAATAGACCAAAGATTTGTGAGCCAGTAGAAGGGAGACTCCATTGATCAGCAATTAGCTGGCTGAAGCCAGTAGAGAGGGACCAGCAGTTAAGATATTTAAAAGACCTGATGGGAGAAAAGGAGGTGGCTGTGTTGAGTACAATAGCAGCATGGTCAGAAACTCCTGCTGGAAGAAAAGAGACCACAGAAGATGTTATAGTAGTATACCATCCAGGATTTACCAATAGTCTGTCCAACTTTGCCCATTTAGGAGAGAGCTCCTGCTTATTATGCCAAGTAAAAAGCCCTCCTGTGTAAGGGTGGTCAGACAAAGCACAGTATTGAAGGCAATCACGAAATTCGTCCATTTCTCTATCATGGATAGCACACCCAGCCCTTTCATCAGCACTAAGAGAGACATTAAAGTCTCCCAGACAAACCCAAGGAGAGTGAATACCATGTGAGATAGCTCTTAAACTGTCCCACAATATTCTTCTTTCAGAAGCTCTATTAAAAGCATAAATAAAGGTAACTTCAATCTTAACCTGGCTAGCATGATGAAGCAAAGAACAATGGAGAAACTGAGCCCCACTAGCTAGCACATGAACTTGCACAGAGACAGGATTCCACATAACCCAGAGCCTACCCCCAGAATGCTGATCATAGTTGGTAACCAGCTGATAATTAGGGAATTTTTTCCTATGAATAAAACCAGAGACATGCTGTTTAACATGTGTTTCAATAATAACTCCACAGTCAACCTTGTGAGAACGCAAGAAGCCTAAAACCTCCTGCTGTTTTAGGGGGTCAGTCATCCCCCTCACACAAGAAGCCTAAAACCTCCTTTATTATTATTATTATTATTATTATTATTATTATTATTATTATTATTATTATTATTATTATTATTATTATTATTATTATTATTATTATGTATGCACAATATCAAATTGTACTATGAATCTCTAATTATTGGTAACATGTTACATTATATATTCCAACCCTTAAAATATTAATTGACAAATTTTGTAAATTGTACTAAATTGTCTTATACCCTTTCGTGCACTTCCGTGTACTCTTCAACTTGTATTTTGTCAATCAGGTTATAAATCAAATATATTAATCGACAAACAGATTATAAATAAAATGTCTTAATGGAAGTGTTGAAGTTATATGCTCCAAGGATATAAATCGGATCTTTTAATGCGGATCAAGGTAAATATTTTGCATGGTTTTTGATTGAAATCCAATGATAATTTTCCAATCCATTGTTCCATTTTGAATGCTTTCAAAGTTTCAAGCCTTTAAATCATTTTTTGTTTTCCATCAAATATTTTCTTCTAGCACTCTCAATATTTCTTCGAAAAATATTTACTTTTTTTGCTTGTATATATTTTTGTTTTCTCATAATCAATTGTTACGAATATTTTAAAATTATATATCACTTAGGTATTTCATTATATAAAAATCATTTCAATAATATTTTTCCCAATACGTTGGAAATCAATTGAATTTACATGGACGATGTTGCAAGACCGACGAGCCGACAAGAATTGTAAATGTATTATTTGTTAAAAGTTTAACAAACTCCATTGCATTTAAGAAAATAAACTTGTAATTTTAGCCTAATTAGTAAGATAAACATAAGTTGTATTTTAACATAGCGCTTTCTATGCATTATTCGTATCGTCTCTAATTGACTAAAGGCAATATGTAAAATTCAGTTATAAAAATCATTACCATCCATTCATTTATATATTTTACATATTTACTTTATTTTACATTTCTTTTTTCATTAGAATACCTTAGGTAATAAAGAATAGAATTAGATGTCCAAGTGTCCAACATTTTGTTTCTTTGTCGGATAAAAATAGAACCAAGATTCTCCGAACGCACCAAAACAACACTAAAAACAATTTATCAAGTACTAGAATGCCAAAAGCCACAATGTTGAGTGAACTGAATAACCACCATGACAAAGCCAAGCGCCCTCGAAATGCGAGACAATCTAAACACCGTAAAAAGAAAAGCACGTAACAAAAACAAAAGGGACTAACAAAGAATTAACACAACAAGACAACATTCAAGAAAAGGACAAAGACAATGAGGACCGTAGCAAAATAAGAGTAGTTTTCAAAGTTAATATTCCACTGTTTGAATGCAATTTTACGTTTCCGATAATTTGTGTTGACTTTGCTTATAGGCTTTGAGAATAAGTTGTTTAAAGTGCTCTAATGAAACACAAGGCAATACAATTTCCCATTTAATTTATATGCAATACCAGTTTTCGAAATCAGATAATGGACATTCGTTGTTCTTTAAAATGAGGGATTCATGGGTTTTGGTGCTATAATATATCTTACCCTCATGAATTATGACAGGACCCTCTTTATTGCCTTGCTTAGGTACCCTACCAACATATCTCCAAGATAATAAGCAAGAAGACAAACAAGCCAAATAACGCATTCATGAACGATACTGCAAAAATAAAAGAACAAAAACAATCAAGCCCGTGATTCTCACGGGTCACAAAACTAGTTAATGGTAAAAAACTAAATTTAGATAATTTTAATTTCATAGGATAATTTTTAAATCACTCTCATGCAAAGTAGATTTAATAATAATAATAATAATAATAATAATCTATAAATATAATTAAAAAGTAAGCTAAACTATCAACCATCAACTATATGTCTTATTTTAATTTCATAAGATAATTTTTAAACCACTCTCATGCAAACCTTTTACATTACATTTCTCCTTACTCCATATTTATGTATGTAAAATCAATAACTCTATAATCTAAATACAAAATCTATATATTTAACTTAAAGGCATGCTAAATTACCTATCATATCTACATGTCATATCTATACAATAATATAAATAGACTACCTTGAGCATATGTATAAGACATGCGATAGCGTAGAATCACTAAGAAAATTTCATTTGATAATGTGTGATTAATTAATAATATTCATTCATAGAATTAAGATAGAATACTTATTATCACGTTTATGACCCCTTATTCATCTCTAACTCTTCATTTTCTCTTTAGCTATTCCTTTTTCCTTTTTGATGATTCTTTTCTCCCCCTAAAATTTAACTCCTTATTTGATGCTAAGTTAATATATATAAGTAAAGTCTTTAAAATAAGCACTTTTATTTTTTACCCTCTTTTCTAAGCTTTTGGCATATTCATATGTTATTGAAACTTTCCATTGCATATAATTTTTATTAATCATTTGCATTTGTGAAAAAAATAAAGTTATATCATACATAAGATTTGTGTTTTATTTGGTATTGTTTAAATAACTTTTATTGATGTCAATTTGTATTTCTCACCTTGATTTATTTTTGCAGATGGAATGGTACAATTTTCTTATTATTGCAAAGCTGGATTGTGCAGTTAATTACGTTATACATAAGGTATGCTCTACGAGTTTTGTTTGTGTAATTTATATAAGCTTATTGTAAAATGCACAGTTTTTTGTAATTTATCCACTAATATCGCTTTGTGGTAGATTTATTTTATACTATCTTTATGTAAACCCTCTTACAAGATTAATTGAATTATCGTTAAATGTATGTTTGTTTCTTATTCCATTTTTGTAGGTGATGCTTCATTTGTCTTCTCATAATATTAACATAGTGTGTTAAATAAACTACATGGGAAATGTGTAGGCAACAGAAGGATTTAGTTGAACAAAAAACTTGATATCCATCCTTGAATCATGTTCTAATGATATTAAAACTTATTTGGTATGTAATTGTCTCACTTGATATAAAAACCAAACATTTTTAGTTCTTAATTCGAATTTAGAAGATCTTAGTAAATTATTTTTTTTTATAACTCTGTTTTTGTAAAAAAAAAAAATACAATATAATTAAAAGGCTACTTAAAACATCTAATTTTAATTCACATGTCATTTTTATAGTATTGGTTAATATTAAGGCTACATCAGACTTATTTATTAAAATTCTTCATAAGATTTACTAATATTTTTTTTATGGAAATCATAATATCGATCATGATTTAAATTATAAAAATGAATTAACAATTTATTCTCATCATTTAAATCGTAGAATTTATCCATCTAACTCTTCATTAACCATAGAGATAGTAGTTAAAAGGTCTTATATGTAGTAAATAAAAAGTCTAATAATTTGGATTATAAATTTACTAATAATATTTTTTAGTGGAAACCATAAGATCATGTACTAAATTAAAAAAATAAATTAAGAATTTACTCTCATTATTAAAATTGAAATCGTAAAATTTATCCATATAATTCCTCATTAGTAATAATGATAGTAGCTAAAAGGTCTTATATGTGGTAAATGAAAAATCCAATATATCTTGGATTATAAAGCTTCACAATTTCTCATATTGTTACTTTTGATTTATTTCAAAACCATCTTAAATACTGTAATTAGCACACTTACGAAAAAGTGAAAAATAAGGTGTATATGTGCATGTGATTCAAATGTTCATAGTCTTCTTAAAAGTACTTCATATATCTATCTTTTAAGATTTTAAAATTTTAAACGTTAAATAAGTTGTATAGTTAGTTTTGTAATTAAGATGATGCTTATTTAATTTTAATTTTAATTTTAACTATCTCAATTTGCAGATTATTGATTGTGAGGATGCTATTAAAAAGTGGAGATTACATGTTTGGATCTAAATGTGAAAAAAGAAAACATATTTTTTACTCTTTTAGTTGGCTTACAAAGTATCACCATTCATCATCGGCGAGATTCTCTATTTTACATGTATATTTTTGATAAAAAGTATAGATTTTGAGGAAAAGTTAAATTAATAGTATCCATTTAACTTTCTTAAAAAAAACCTATCAGATATGTAACCGCGATCTTGGAGTGCTTTGTTTATCGATCTAACGATGCAGTCGTTTTTAGCTTAATTATTTATGACGTACATAATAAATATATAAAAATAAGAAATTTGTAAAAAATTTAAACAAACATTTATAGTTATAAAATTAGCTACATTAAATTGTTGACTACAAAATATTCATGAATAATATTAACATGTATTAAAATATATGGAAATAAAATTCAAATTAAAACTTCTATCTATGTTACTATGATCATGAAAAATAATGTAAAAGAAATAAATATTTACAAATGTTTGGTTTATAGCTTATTCGCGACTAAAAAAATAATTTATATTTTAGTTAAAGATGGACGCCAACAAAAGCAAATAAATGGAACAAATAGAACAAGTCAGCGATTTTCGCGGGTACAAAACTAGTATAATAAAAAAGGCAAGCCTAAATATTAGCTTTCAACATTCACCTTTAAGACTATTAGAGCATGACACATCATCATTATTATTTAAAAAAATTGAAAAAATCAGAATATTAAACGCTAATTAAATCACAATAAATATTAGTAGTTTGTTTTTTATTTGTTAAGAAAAATTAAACTTAAAATTAAAGCCAATATATCTCATATTAAACACAAATATAATTCTCACCATAATTTTTCAAAATAATGCTAACCATTCAATCTACCTTGAATTATTGTTCACAAATAAAAATATAAAAAAATCTATTTTGAATTTTTTTAGGTTGAATTAATTACATAGCTAAACAAAATTGAAGACAATAACAATAATAACAATAATCGTGAGAAAACACTAATAAACGTTACAATATTCGTGGCAAAATATTAATAATCCACGTCAAAATATTAATATTCGTGGTAAAATATTAATATTCGTGGCAAAATAACAATAATTGTAGAAAATATATATTGACAATATATTGACAATATATTATGGTAGTATAAGTATAGATTGATAAAAAAAAATTCTTACGAGTCATTTTTGTCAATATGGCTCAGTGCGACCGCAAATCCGGGATTGTATAACACCAGGAATTCATCAAATATTGAAAGAAGCCCGGGCGCGTATTCAACACGTCGGTACTCCATTTGGAAGTCCGGTTTGCAGACCCATTGGAAATGCGGAGATTTTATGACGCGCCGGTAAAAACAATCGGAAAGTCATAGATGAACTTGCAGAAGTCGTCAATGGATTGTTTGGGGAGTTTTTCTGGGGCCATCATGTCGAAAAGGAAGGTGAGATACGGATGTGGTGTTTGAGTTAGAAAGAATGAAGAGAGAGAGAGAGAGAGAGAGAGAGAGAGAGAGAGAGAGAGAGAGAGAGAGAGAGAGAGAGAGAGAGAGAGAGAGAGAGAGAGAGAGAGAGAGAGAGAATTTGTTTTTTTTGGTAAAATGTAAGGGTGAAATTATTAGTGAGACTTACTAAAGTTCAAGACTTTGTTATATCAGTTTTTCACTGATTTTTATTTATTTATTATTCAACTAGTTTAGATCCCGCGCAATGAATGTGCGGTATTTATATAATTTTTTTATTGTATTACTCAATTAGGTTAGACCCCGTGCACTAAATCCATGGCGTATGAAGTTTTTTTTATTCATACTAATTAGATATATATAATAGTGCTTATTCACTTACGTATTCTTGACATTTGTCATACTAATTAGATACGGAGTATATAATAGTGGTTTAACCTAATTGTATTACTCAATTAGGTTAGACCTCGTGCATTAGTTGTTCATTTTTCTCATCCTTGCATTTTGCTTTGAAAAATAAAAAGTTTAAACTGAAAATTAATTAAAAGAATTGAATAACATGTTGAAATGTAATTTTGTAAATAATATATTTTTGTACCGCAAAGTTAATGATTCTAATTTATAATTTTTCTCATTTTTTTTGCCTCAAAAGTAATTAAAACAGCTTATAATTTTATTTTATACATAGTATAAGTCAAGTCATTCTCAAATAATATAATCAGTAAAATATTTAGTAAATCATGGTTTGATACAATTTTTTTATTCGCGAGTTGACCACTATTATAAGAACAAGATCTAAATGGCATCTAACTCATCTCCCTCAGCAACTTGATCAGAACGTTTTCAAGTAAGTCAAACTAGATAAAATTGTTTCAAAACAAATAGAATTTTTTTAACAACGAAAATAGTGTTCCGGGCGTAATTCCGGAGCAGAGTTGTGACCACGTAAGCTCGTTGAATGATGTCTTTGTTTGACTCTTCCTTTCGGTCTCTCCTGTAAAGATGAACAAACTGAGGGCTCGGCTTGGTACCGAGCGTACTCACTCCGACGCTCAAGTCAGTAAACTTAAAGAGATTAAGTTGTGTGTTACTTGGCAAAGTATATTGTAGAGAGATAAGGGAGTTCATACCATATTAATAGTGAGTTTTAGGATGAATTGTGGATTATTGGATTGTTTTCTCAATGAGGATTGAGGAGTATTTATAGACTTTCACCTTTTGTCACGTAGTGGCCAAGTGGCTAGCAGGTGGAAAGACTGTTCTATCCTCGGCCGAGGAACCCATGGCAGGTCGGCTGGCCTGGTTGACTCCATGCCGAGGGGACTGGATGTGAGTACGCGGATATGCCTCTCGGCCGGCTGGTTTGCCGAGACCGAGACCCAAGTGACAGGCCGACAGGCTGCGTCGGTTAGGCTGTCTAAGACGTTGACTTGCTGTGGATATCTTTGACCTTGCTCAATATGTTGACTCGGTCAGCGGGTGCAGAATATGCCCCATCAAATAGATTGTTTTAGATTCCAGTATCATGACTTTCTGAACCATGTTGATATACTAAAACATAAAACTAACATGATAAAACATAGGACTATAAGTTTCTATTAATGAACTGCAACTGGTAAAATAACTGCATCTGACATCAGAAACATGTTGATGAAGTACGGTGGATTGGCCACTAGCTTCTTCACCCAAATCATCAACAAACCTAACTTATTCTACACGCCATTGGGACGATCAAAGTGTGAGATAAGAACGATGTGCACTTACGCTAGAGGAACTTAGAATTTTTAAAGAGAAAAGAAAGCCAAGAAGGCCTACCTCTGTTGGAGATGACTCTCCTACACTCCATTAATTGATCACTACAGTCAACGAGCCGACAACCACAGACGGCGACAAACTGAAGAGAAGGAATAGAGAATACCCCTCAACCAACCTCGCGAGTCGTGGCCATGGACATCTAGGAAGGCCATTCTTCGGAGTATACAGCACAACTATTACAAGTACACAAAAGCTAAGACTACTATTACCTAGCCTAAAACAAAGTCTCCCACACAACAAGATTATTTGGATGGAATAAAAATAAAGGGAATTTAAATAAAGTGACATTTAACTGTTGGTATATAACCACCGCTTCAAGCTCACCCAACATCACATACCGCTGATATCAACACAACCAAGCACGCTACTTCCACACTGATTAATGTAAAAAAAAAACAATTAAAGTCCAAGACAAACAAGGACAAAGATCCACCTTCCAAAACAATTATAACAAGAAGCTACTCTTAGCTCACAAACCACACTAAAAAATATAGGCAAAATTAGACGAAGATCAATGACCGTCAAAAATAAAAAAACAAACCCAAATAGACCAATAAAGCCCAAAGCAGTAAATCAAGACCAAGAACGAAATGGAGAAGACTGACATACAAGGAGACATGCAAGAGCCGATTGGTGGTGAGGGTAGGGGTGTGGAGGAAGGAGAACACCGAGTCAGGTGGATGCATAACCAACCAGGACAAAAGAACTGTCATAAAAAACACCAAAAAAACCACAAACCAACCGACTCAGCAATCGACGTCTCAGGACAACAACAAGTTCTTCTGCTTTTAGGTTCAAGTGAGGACAAAATGAGCCTAAAAGTGGACATCTCATCTTTGAATCGAGTGTATTACATGCGACATTATTGGGCTGAGTTGTTATGGTTCATCACTCTAACAACAAATACTTAAGTAAACTGTTTCGTTCAGCAGTTAATTACCTTTATTTAGCTATTTAGGTTAGTAAATTGAGGTTAGAATAAGTTTAATATAAAACGTCTTACAAAATAACTTCTGTCAGTACAAAATAAACGTTGTAATAATAAAACAAAAGATAACCCAAATGACTACATATATAAGTCGTTTCAAGGCCAAACCTCCTTGACAAAATAAAACAAAAGAATAAGTTGATTCTTTCACAACATAATCAAATTACAAGTCATTTTAAGGCCAAACCTCCTTGACAAAATCCAGAACCTCAATTCTCTCAACACTATCACCACCCGCAAACATCACATATATTCCATGTAGACCCCCTTCACTAAACATAGTCTTAACACTAACCCCTTTATTTTCCAACAACTTAGCCAATTCCACACTCTTATCGAATACCGGGTCACCGTCACAACTCACAAGCATCACCCACCAACCTAAATCCCGAACCCGGTCCACCAATCTCGAACCACCATCTTTAATCGGGTTACAATACTCCTGATCCCGGTTTGTCCCAACCGGCAATGAAAGCTCTCACATAAAATCACAAATCTCGAGCCTTATAATCGGGTCATTTTCTAATCGAATCTCGGACCCAGTCCTATCCAAACCGCCAAAAAACGGTTGGATTAAAACCAAACCTTTAATTACCAACGGTTTAAAATCACTACTTTGGACCGCTGCTTTTAACCCAACATGGTACGTAATATTACCCCCCGCACTCTCCCCCATTAAAACACAACTCGAAAAATCACCGTATTTATTTACCCAATCATCTTTACCGTCTTTGACCCAAGTCAACGCCTCCAAAACATCGTCGTACGCAGCAGGGAGACGGTCCTCTGGGGCTAGCCGGTACTTGACCGATACCACCATCGCGCCAAGGCGGTGCGCGGCCAAGCGACGGAGACTCGTGGAAGGGCGGGTAGTCGGGGCTCGCCACGACAAACCCGCCCCCATGTATGTAAACGAGGATTGGGAGCTTCTCATCGGTATTGAGAATCTCCCGAGGGAGGAAGATTCGAACCCATGTGTTCTTGTCAGGGTTGACAGGAACATCTTTTGAAAGAGTTGGTGAGGTGGGGTCAGTTGTTGAGGGTGGGACTGTAGAAAAATATTCAGCTGAACGAGTAAGGGTTCCGTTTAGGTTCGGAGTTACGCGAATCGCTTCATATATATTAGGAGGATATTCCTTATTCCATATTATTGTTATATTGTTATTAGCTATTATTATCTTTCCATATAATTAGCGTATTGTTAGCGATACGGTATCTTTGTATTGCTATTTAAGCCATGTAAGGGCTCTCAATAATATTGACAATTCACCTTCAGTTACGCTTAACATGGTATCGAGCCTGGTTAATTTTTCTTCAACCCTAATTCCAAATCTTTAACCACGAAAATTCTCAAATTCTCTCCAATGGCCGGCGATGAGGTTCCCACGGCCCCGAAAATTGATTTCTCTAGCCCTTATTACCTAGGATCCCATGATGTTCCTAATGCTAAAATATCCAATATCATGCTCACGAAATACAATTATCAAGATTGGCAAAAATCGATGCGGATGTCGCTAAAATCACGACGAAAATTCGGCCGTCGATTGCACCATTAAGAAACCGGTGACCTGACCAACTCTCGACAATTGGGAGGTTGTTCATTGTACCCTTGTGCAATGGATTCGGAATACGATTGATCCGTCTCTATTGCCCTTAATTTCGTATGACGAGGATGCATCTGCACTTTGGGCGACGCTAAAAGCTCGTTTCTCGGTCGTAGATGGTTCGTTAATTCACAGTCTTAAAACTCAACTCAAAAACTGTGTTCAAACCAAAGGTATGGACGTTACTACTTACTTTGGCAAATTACAATCTTTAGGGGACGCTTTAATTGTTCATGAACCTCCGTTCGCGTGCAAATGCGGTGACTGCAAACGTGATATTGGGCGGGATGCAGTGAATCGTTTAGACAATGAACGACTTCACCAATTTTTCATGGGATTAGATAGCACACTATACGGTAATATTCGTTCCCAACAACTTCAATTGGATCCTTTACCGAGCCTTAGTCGTGCCTATAATGTTGTCTTGCAAGAAGAGAGGTTGAGGGCAGAATCTCTGCCTTCGGATACTAGTGATGTTGCTGCCTTCGCCGTCTCCTCTTCTCGCCCCTCTACGGGTTGGCGTGCTCAGCGAGAGAGGGAGAGGGAGAGGGGAGAGCGGTTTCAGAAATTGCTTTGTTCTTATTGTGAAACCCGTGGACATGACATTTCCAACTGTTTCTTTAAGACTAATCGATTTCCTGACTAGTGGGGAGATAGGCCACGTACTCTGTCTGAGTACCGACGCTACAGGGCTGGTTCACGTGGACAAAACTCGGGTTCTGGAGCACCTGGTGGCACGGGTACAGGGCCTGGTCGCGACAAGGATGCCGTTCATGCCAACGCGGTGATGGGTCCTTCAGCGCATTCTCTTCTCGACTCGGAGCGCCTCAGCGGTATGTGTAACTGGATTTTAGACACAGGAGCTTCCAATCATGTGACAGGAACTTTGTCATGTTTGGAAGACACCAAAAATATAAGTGGTCGTCCTGTGTGTTTACCAAATGGACAGGAAGTTCTCGCTACAATGACCGGATCGGTTTATATTAATGAATCTCTTATTCTAAATAATGTTCTTTATATTCCGAGTTTGAAATGCAATTTGATATCTATCTCGCAGCTCACATCCGACACTAACCTTTGCTTTGAATTTGCTAAATCCTCTTGTCTTATTCATGACCGTTCCTTGAGGACGACGATTGGAGCTGGTGAGTTACGGGATGGACTGTTTTGGATTAGCGCGGGGACTAGGATTTCGGCTGTACACCACGTGTCGCAGCATGGTAGCTTCGATATTTGGCACCGGCGTCTTGGTCATCCGTCGGAGAAAGTAGTGAAGAGTATTCCTTCTCTTAGTAGTTTACATTCCAATAAGGATTCAATTTGTGATATTTGTCATTATGCCAAACAACATCGTCACAGTTTTTCTTCTAATAATAAGCGTGCTTCGGATTTGTTTGAATTGATTCATTGTGATTTATGGGGGTCCTATCGTGTTCCATCGTCATGTGGTGCCCGATATTTTTTTACCATCGTTGATGACTATTCCCGAGCCACATGGGTTTATTTACTTATTTATAAAACGGAAGTGACTGACATGTTTATGAGTTTTATTAATATGGTTGCAAATCAATATTCAAAAACCATCAAAACTGTTCGTAGTGACAATGGGACGGAATTTAATTGTATGGCCGGATATTTTTTCTCTCATGGGATTAAATTTGAGACATCTTGCGTCGGCACGCCTCAACAAAATGGGCGTGTCGAACGTAAACATAGACATATTTTGAATGTGGCACGTGCCCTTCGCTTTCAAGGTAATCTTCCCACGTCGTTTTGGGGTGAATGTGTTCTATCTGCCGCCTATTTATACGCTTAACAATATAGTTCGGGTGCGTTAGGTAGTGACATTGTGCAACGAAATTAGTGTAATCGTAAATTTGTGACTTTTTGTTTTTGGTTGTAAAAACGTAAATTTGTGACTTGTAGAGTTGTAGTTGTGGTAGAGAACTGGAGAAGTTTTGTTTTTGTTTTTGTTTTTGTTTTTTTCTTTTATTAAGTAGACGTAAATGTCAACTCCCTGTCTAAATTGATTATTTTTGTTTTTCTTTAAAGGTCTTTATAATTGGCTTTGGCTAGTTGGCGACCATGACGAGAAAAATATGTAAATGTGAACTTCCTCTCCAAGTTGATTTTATTTTTTTAATTCAATTGGGTCGGAAAACAGTATAATATCGAGGGTGGGGAATTTGAACCAAGATCATTTTTTTTACTGCGGTTTATCTTAATTATCGGTAAGTCTTTCTAAATTTAAAACGGCTCAAATATATACACTCACTAGTATGCATACGGCAAACATTTTGTTATTTTTTTCTATGCAATATTCTTTTATCTCAACTATAGTATTCGACCTGTCTTAATCTTAAAATAATAGTTTTGTTTTAAACAAGAATCTATAATTAACAATAGGACAAGTCGAAAAGTCCACTTCGATATATCCCTCTCCAAATTGATAAGATAGCATCTTAATGTGCGTCCAACTAAATAAAATTGTTTTTATATAGAAAAAAGTAGAGAATATGGACATGCAATACATTAGCTCTTTGATGATGCATTATACTGTTTTAAAGCCCCCAAAATACACAGAGTCGGGAGTGACAAAATAACTCTTTTATTAATAATAACAAAGATTAGAATTATAAGGCATTACTGTCGTATTTCCCTTTCAAAAAACACAAGACTCTTAACAAGAAAGATAAATATAGTGGTAAAACGTAAGCCTAATGCGTCGGAATTTTGTTCACATTCAAACTTACTTCTATAGTTTGACCGGGAGATATAAGATTCTAACTACCTCGAAATATTTTTACATAATTACAATTTGATCCAGCAATGATTAAATTATGGTTGTTATTCGAAAGAAGGAGATTTGTTGCATCATTGAGTTGATTATGCAGAGTAGATATTATTGTTTTCCTTGACCAATTGAAAAACAAACAGGTATTAATGAACAAAATCTAAAAACTCTCAGTGTAACACTACGGATTTTACTTGGTGACTACTCGACCGAGTAGCGCCTACTCGGCCGAGTAGTGCTGAGGTTGTGTGTTGTTTTGGTTCTGCCGAGGAACACTCGGCCGAGTATAGTTAACACTCGACCGAGTATGGGACACTCGGCCGAGTATACACTTACTCGGTCGAGTGCCCGGTTTGGCGGAGTGTTATTTCGACGGTTTGATTAGGGAATGTTTAGGGTATTTTATATTTCCGCGTCAGTTTCTAATATCATTTGAAAGCTTTATCATTCTACGATCTCTCTCTAATCACTCCCTAATCATCCTCATGTCTCGTTGTGTGTGCAAATCGTCGTGATCCTTGCGTGTAGTCTCTTATTCTCTTTGTTGGTAAGTTTCATTCCCTTGTCATTTGTATTCTTTTGGGGTTATTGTATATATGGAATTGGGGAAAATGGGATTGTGCAATGTGTAATTGTAGTATGTGATTATTGTTGTAGGTGACGACGTGATATTTGTTATGCATTTGTGTGGTTGATTGCGGATAGCGGATTGCGAAAAGGTAGGGTTTCCCTACTCGGTTCTTCACAATTGATTTGAGATTGTGCTTGTTGTAATTGTTGTTATCTCTGCCGATCATCGGAGTATGGAGATTGTTGTGACGATGTTGGTGTGAGGGGATTGAGATGGCCGTGATGTCATGTGATTGTGATTGTGGTGGAGTCACTTGCGGAGTGGCTTCACACCCTAGTTCGCCCTCCGTGGAACCCGCCACGGGAGGGGATGTGCACATTAAGGGACAGGGGATTGTTAGTCGCTCGTTGATGAGCCGGACTAGGTGGGGATGAGTGCGGTCACCCATCGCGGCGAGGATTACCCGTGCGATGGGTAATCAACTGGGGCTACACACTTCGGTGTGTAGTCGGTTATTGTGTGAGATCGATGATCACTGGTTGTATTGTTGTTGTCTTTATATTGATTGAGTAAATCGACCCCGTGTTGTTGTTTTGTAAAACTGCGGTGATCCATTCGGGGATGGTGAGCGATTGTGACGACAGTAATGCGGATGTTTAGCTATGGGACAAGTCATGGGAGTCATCACGTCAAGTCTAGCTTCCGTTGTTATGAGTTTAGATGTCTTGGATTTCATTTGTAATGAGACCTTGTACGTTTATTTTGAGTTGGTCTGAGATAATGTAATCTTTAACTTTTATACTTTAATAAATGTGGTTTGGAACTTGTAACTTTGATATACTAACCTCGGGAAACCGAGATGGTAACAGCCTTTCATGCTAGGGTAGTCCTTGGTAAGGTACCTTGGTATGAGGGGGTGTTACAAAGTGGTATCAGAGCCGACGATTCCGGCACCTAAAACTAATGAACTCAATGAACTTAGGGAGTCTAAATAAAATGAACCCGGAAGAGTTGTTTGGAGCTACCGCAAAGACTTGGGAGACGTCCGAGTCGCACTAAGGCCCTTACGATCTCGAGCCTGGTCACATGGGGGGGAAACTGTTATATGTTTGAGTTATGTGTGTTTGATATCTATAGTTTGAATCTTGTGCATGGTTGGATTAAATGATGAAAGAAGTGGAATGTGATAGTTGTTGAAAGATGTATCGACGATTTGTTGATGTTGAAACTTTGAGCATGGAATATGTTGGCATGTTAAGTGTTGGAACATGGTAAATTATGAAAGGTGAATTGTGAATTCGTATACGATATATCTTGAACATGAAATATGTTGAGCATGTTACCTGTTTAATACGTGGCTTTCAAAAGGGTAGTGGTACATGTGTATATGATCATGATAATGATAGTGTTTTATTTGTTGGTATAAGCATGTGATTAAGGTCAAGCGTCTATATACCTAAATGTCGTGTTTAATTTTCATGTGAGAATGATAAAAGTTCATCCATGTACTGGTATTTAGAAGTATTAAGTTATTTTTGTTGCCGTATGCATGTTCAAGTTGTCTTGGCATTAGAAAGCTTGATTTATCTGAATACCGTTACGGAAGGGTTGTCTTAAAACTGTTATAAGTCAAGTTCGAGAAATGATATTGCTGTGATTCCAAGTTGAGGTGATAGCTTGTCCTCTTACGATTCTAACGATAGGTCACACGCCCAGAATGACCAAGTAACGAGTGAGATATGACTGTTTTACGAAAACTGGACGGTGCTTTGAGAATCGCTTATACTCGACCGAGTAGTCCCTACTCGGCCGAGTGTCTTTTATACTCGGCCGAGTATTCCATATTCGGCCGAGTAATCTCTCTGTGATAATATTGTTTCGCGTCTGAGTCGCGAACTCGGCCGAGTAGTCTCATACTCGACCGAGTAAGGTCTACTCGGCCGAGTGTTCCCAATACTCGACCGAGTAATCCTTCTGCGACAATTGAGTTTGCTTCTGGAGTCGAAAACTCGACCGAGTAATATAGTTACTCGACCGAGTACCTTGTACTCGACCTAGTAGGTTATGTACTCGACCGAGTACCTCGTTGGGCGGCCACTTTGAGTCGGTGGCTATGTTCTTACTTTTGTTTTGAGTCGGTGGCTATGTTTTTACATTGTTTTGAGTCGTAAGGTATGTATACATGTATGTTTTGGGTCTTAAAGTATTCTTTTATATGCGACGGTCATGATACGTAAGTTACCAAATGTTATGATAGGGAGAATGCCGGGTTATGAGAGATAAGTGTTGGATAAGGAAGACATGTGTTAATGTGGTTGTGAGAAATAGTGGAAAAAGGAAAGGGAAGGATGATGAGCTAGTAGTGGTAAATAGCATGTTTTGTGAGATATGGCGAGTGATATAGTTGTGTGTTGTGTAATATAAAAGTAAGTATATATATGGGCAAAAGTGATGTAAGTTTAAAGAAACGTGAGAATGAAAGATTGATATTAGGGATACGATTAGTGGCATATTGGGATGTGTAAGGACTTATGGAGGGAGACGGTTAGCATTGTGTTGCGTAAGGATATATGAAATGAAAGGATGTTGTAGAGGGATAGAGAAGAGGGGTATGTAATGAACTTAAAGGAAGTTATATCGCGATGTGGATGTGTAGATAGTGGCTAAGTTTGGGAAGTTGGAATATCAAGGGTGAGCCTAGTGTTAATTCTTTGGACAAACGGTGAAGTGAATTTTGGTTTCTAGAGATGCGAAAGGGAGATACGACTAATTGAAGAGTAACTGTTAGTGCGTGGACTTGATGGTGACAAGGGTGAGTGTGAAGCAAGATAAGAGAGGATAAATGATAAGAAGAATGATAAGATATTGATATGAATTAAGGGAATTAGAGTTGTGGAGCTATGGAAAAATAAATAAATTAGTAAAGAGTTAGGTAGGAAGAGAAAGGAGATGAATTATTAATTGGTATTATTGAGTAAAAAGGGGGAAATAAGGATGGAAGTAAGTTGAGAGAATGTTGACCGGAGTTAAGGAGCATGAAGGTAAGAAATTATGGAGATGTACGATAGTCTCACTAGAGGGTGTGAGTTAATGATTATATAAGAGAGTAGGACGACATGTTAGCCGTGAGTTTTGAGGTATTAAGGGAATAAGGAGCTTGTAGAGTGTTTGCACGATCTGAGATTTTGGTGGAGAGTTAGGTAACGATATGATAAAGGATAGAATTGGGAATAGTGTTGAGGTAAATCTTGTTGATGGATTAGATGTTCGTATTTGGGATGATAACCAAAGAGAGGAAACAGATTGTTATATTAAGAAGTGATAGTAAGAGAGTAGTCACATGAAGGATGTTGGTGTCATAGTAGTGTCACTAGTGGTCGAGATGATATTACTTTGGGGAAGTTAGTTGTTCTAATGAGGTTGATTTTGTGGAGGTAGTTAGTATGTTTGGTTGTGAGGAACTATAAGATGTGGATATACGAGGTGTTCGCTGGAAGTTGGGTACTGATGTTATGGCTACATTTGCCGGAGGGGTGATAATTGTGTGTAAGAGAAGATATGTTAGGAAGGGCACCTGGGTTAAGTCCGGATAAGAGATATTCATTGTCAAGTGGTAACTTACGTGATCAGGATTGACTAGTTGGATGTGATTACGGGTCTATGATATGTGTAAATGTTTGTGTGAGGTTCTGACCTCACAAGAAGTGGTATGGTGTGATAATTATAAAGTTGTTATATGAATGTTTTGTAATTTATGTTGGGTACGGTATACTAATGGAATGAGGTTCAAAGGGTAATAGTTTGATTGACTTGGCTTGGATAGTTAAAATTGTGTGTGTATTGATGATACACGTTTATTCCGTGAAATGGTAAGAATGATGTTCATGAGATTCTTGTCAGTTTATTCCGTATAATATGTTGTGTTATAATCTAGTAAAACGGTTTTGAATGAGTTTTCCTGTTCGAAATGTCATACTGAGTCAGTGTTTATGGGAACTATATGTGATTGTGATGTTTATCGATGTGGTTGTTGTGCCTCGAGTGGTGATCCGAGCATGGTACTTCATGTTGTGATGCGGGCATCTTCGCATCGCTATGCGGCTGTTGGTGGCGGTGTTGCGATGCGTTCTACGGTTGTGGTGGAGTAGGCGGGATGGTTATGATTCGAGTTTCGACAGTATATACCGGTTATACATAGATTGTTGTTTTGTTTGATGTTGCTTCCTGCGAGTTTCAGTTTGTGCAGATAGACAATTGTCTTGTTTATTGATGTTTTCTTTACCAGGTTAAGTTTGGGAATAAGGGTAGAGTATGATATGAAATGGAGTTGTATATGTTTTCGTTGTTGTCATGGTATAGTGATATTCGGTTGATGGGACACGGTGGTGAGAGGTTGTTACATTAATTTTGATCTTGTTCCAGATAAGGCTTTAGTAGACATGGTAATGGCAAGTGATTCGTAAAACATGTGTGGTAATGACCTGAAAGATGCAGTTGGTTCATAATCCTTTGTTGAGACAAAAGGAGTGTAGGGTGTTGGGGAATTAGTGTCATGTTAAGTTATGTATGAGTTTTACGGTAATGAAGGAAAGAACTTGAGGATCTAGTGTGAGTGTACGTAACAAGTGTGGATCGTGAGTTATGCTTTTGGCAATAAGAGTTTTATATAGTTTATATAGAGAGGTATGTCGTGTTGCGGCAATGTGGAAGAGTTAGAGTGTTTGTTATGATCAGTATTGTGTAGTATTGGTTAGATGGAGTGCAGAATGAGTTGAGGTATGAGAACTGTTTAAGTAAGAGAGCCTTGGATATAGGAATAGTAAGTGTTTAGATTATATGCGGGTATCTTTCACATGTGGTGGTGATGAAGATAATGAGAGGTATAGCTAAGGATCTAGTATTAGTGAATTACGAGGACGTAACATGTGTCTTAAGAGGAGTAGGATGCGGCAAAGAGCGTTTGAGGGTTGCTTATGTCGTAATATTATTGGACGTAGAGTGTTGGTGTAGCATAAGAATGGATGGGTACATATAGTGTTTGATAGTGTTAAAAGGCCATGGCTGTGCTTGTAGTAGTTCGATGTTTAGGAGTGTTAGAATTTTTTCGATAGTGTTGATAAAAGTGGATGATGATATTTATGAGTTCGAGAGTTTTGGCAGCGGGATGATGATGTTGATGAGTGTGAGTAAACTTCGAGGACGAAGTTCCTTTTTAGAGTGGTAGAATGTAACATTCCGTTTTGATGGTTAATCTTCTGTTGTGGATTGTCTTGGTATTATTGGGGTAAGGTTATGGAGTCAGTATTGGGAGCCTATGCTATAGTTGAGACGATATCGTGAGCCATGTTGTTTGTGGAGTTGGTGTTAAGTGTCCATGTTTTATAGGTTGGGTTGGAACTTCGCGGTCGTGTTTTGTTTTGTCCGATGTTTGCTTTGAGTCGGGGTAATGATTTTTGTGGTGACTTGTATAGTTCCTTGGTGTTGTTATATGTGGTTGGTATAGTCTTGAGGCGTAGTGTTGTGCTTTGTTTTATAGTAGAGTGTGAACTTCGGGACGAAGTTCTTTTTAAGGGGGGAAGATTGTAACACTACGGATTTTACTTGGTGACTACTCGACCGAGTAGCGCCTACTCGGCCGAGTAGTGCTGAGGTTGTGTGTTGTTTTGGTTCTGCCGAGGAACACTCGGCCGAGTATAGTTAACACTCGACCGAGTATGGGACACTCGGCCGAGTATACACTTACTCGGTCGAGTGCCCGGTTTGGCGGAGTGTTATTTCGACGGTTTGATTAGGGAATGTTTAGGGTATTTTATATTTCCGCGTCAGTTTCTAATATCATTTGAAAGCTTTATCATTCTACGATCTCTCTCTAATCACTCCCTAATCATCCTCATGTCTCGTTGTGTGTGCAAATCGTCGTGATCCTTGCGTGTAGTCTCTTATTCTCATTTGGTAAGTTTCATTCCCTTGTCATTTGTATTCTTTTGGGGTTATTGTATATATGGAATTGGGGAAAATGGGATTGTGCAATGTGTAATTGTAGTATGTGATTATTGTTGTAGGTGACGACGTGATATTTGTTATGCATTTGTGTGGTTGATTGCGGATAGCGGATTGCGAAAAGGTAGGGTTTCCTACTCGGTTTCTTGTCAATTGATTTGAGATTGTGCTTGTTGTAATTGTTGTTATCTGCTGATCATCGGAGTATGGAGATTGTTGTGACGATGTTGGTATGAGCGGATTGAGATGGCTGTGATGTCATGTGATTGTGATTGTGGTGGAGTCACTTGCGGGAGTGGCTTCACACCCTAGTTCGCCCTCCGTGGAACCCGCCACGGGAGGGGATGTGCACATTAAGGGACAGGGATTGTTAGTCGCTCGTTGATGAGCTGGACTAGGTGGGGATGAGCTGCGGTCACCCATCGGCGCGAGGATTACCCGTTGCGATGGGTAATGTCTGCGGGGCTACACACTTCGGTGTGTAGTCGGTTACTGTGTGAGATCGATGATCAGCTGGTTGTATTGTTGTTGTCTTATATTGATTGAGTAGTACTGACCCCGTGTTGTTGTTTTGTAAAACCTGCGGTGATCCATTCGGGGATGGTGAGCAGATTGTGACAGGTAATGCAGATGTTTAGCTATGGGACAGTCATGGGGAGTCATCACGTCAAGTCTAGCTTCCGTTGTTATGAGTTTAGATGTCTTGGATTTCATTTGTAATGAGACCTTGTACGTTTATTTTGAGTTGGTCTGAGATAATGTAATCTTTAACTTTTATACTTTAATAAATGTGGTTTGGAACTTGTAACTTTGATATACTAACCTCGGGAAACCGAGATGGTAACAGCCTTTCATGCTAGGGTAGTCCTTGGTAAGGTACCTTGGTATGAGGGGGTGTTACACTCAGTCCCAAGTATCATATATATAAACTTCATATTGGTTTTATTTTCCTAAAAAAAAAGTATTTTATTAATCAAACACTTTTTTATTCTTATGTCAATATTATGTTAACGGGAATTATTTGTTGGTCATGCGGTATACATAAAATCTTATACATGAACGATGTACTATATGTCTATATTCCATTTTATTGTGAAATTTATCACATATTATTTTAATATCCGTGCAACGCACGGGCAAGAATACTAGTGAACTCTATTTAATACTCCCTTCTATTCACAATAAACTTCCCTATTTTCTTTTCCGTCTATTCACAATAACTTCCCTATTTCCTTTTTTGGTAAGTGTTTGTGTGGTCCAAATTTAATTGTATGGTGGGGTAGTGTATTTGTGTGGTCCAAATTTAATTATATAGTGGGGTAGTGTGTTTCCTTAATATTTGTGCCAAAATGAAATTGGAGGTTTATTGTGAATAGGAGGGAGTATAACTATATACTCCCTCTGTCCCGGTCATTTGTTGTCCTTTTCCATTTTGGGGTGTCTCAGTCATTTGTTGTTCTTTCTATTTTAAGAATGAACTTGATGAGTAATTTGATCATTCTCATTCAATTTGTTCCACTTGTCATTTAGTTATTGGCTTTTTCCTCATTCCTTGGTCTTTGTGCCAAAACGAAAGGACAACAATTGACCGGGACGGAAGGAGTACATTTTAATTCCTAAGCTATTTTCTCTATCTCTAGTTTCTCACACTTAACCTTCCTTGGTACTTGTACCCGGGGAAAAAAATTGAACGCGACGGGATCAACCAACCACCAGCTCAACATTATTCATGTCACCTCCATTGGCCTTATTTCGCTATTTTATTTCATAGGTCATATGAGTACGGTCGAATCATTATAAAAATAGACATGCACAACTTTCATTTCAGCATGCATCATTTCAATTAAGAATTATAGCGGCCAGCCATTATCGAGAAGAGAGACATTACAGAGTTGAAATTTTCTAAACTTAAGGTCTTGTTCTTTTGGACTGAACTGAATTGAATTGAATTGGAAGGAATTAAAATTTGCTAAGATAAATAGAGATGAAATAAGCTGAACTGAACTGAAGTAAAGCTGATCATGGGTATGCCGGGCCACTAGGTCCCCTTAGTAAGCGGGCTTGGTCATAAGAGATTACAAAAATGGGTAACAACTAACAACCAAAAAATAGGCCTGCTAAAATTAATAGACAGGTACGGATTAAAGAAAATGTCCATTGGCCGGCCTAATAAGCCCGCTAAAAAAATTATTTTATGATTTTTAAATTTTTTTTTTTCCTCCTTGACAACTTCATGAAATAGACAAAACAAATTCTACGTAACAAACTAACTAGGCTTGCTAAACAAAATTGAGCCCAAGACTAAGAAACCCATTAATATATATTGGACTATTTGACATACACTGGAGCCGCAGCAAAGAAAGGACATGTTCGAACGCATCTTCCAGGCCCGTGGGCAGGCCCGCTACTGGGGTTGGGCGAGTATGGGCAGCACCGCAGCAGTAGCTGGCCCCTTATAATGGACACGGGGAGCATTTGTTGGCCCGTTGGTAATTCATTTAGGTTGGCGCGGCCCAAGTCCTCCAATGATCAGCTCTAAACTGAAGTGAGCTGAATAAGAGCTAAAATTAAATTGAAATGAACATGTCCTAAACCCACCTTCATCACTTCATGTACATCGGATAAGAAACCCAAGTCTAAGACCTACTTCAGTCTTTGTCGGATAATTATAACCGTAGTTCACATGGAGTCGCAACCTTTTCTATGCACAAACATAAGTTAAAACAATAGTCTACAATAGTGAATAATACAATACTCAACCCGTGACATAATGCGCTCATTTGAACCTAAAAAAAAAAACCAAAAGGAGATTCAGTTTAGATTTTATTGATAATGAGCAAGTCTTACCAGTTACCATTACACTCACAAAACACTTTAATATCCAAATAATTCCGTTAAAAAATGAACTAAAATCAATAAACACACATCTCTTAAAAATCAAAAAATCTCACTTTAGACAGACACTATCCGTCTAAAGTTGTAGACGGTTCAAATATGTTAACACTTTTATAATAAGACAAACAACAAGTGAGATAGTGGGGTTGTCTTATTATGAAAGTGGTGACATATTTGACCCGTCTACATCTTTAGACGGAAACATCCGTACACAATAAGACTAATTGTTTAAAAATACAAATCTCGACTACAGGTGTTCAAAATAAACCTAACCGCAATAATCGAACCGAAAAACCGTGCATTTTTAAGGTTCGGCGAACTGAACTGTTTCGATAAAGCGGTTCGGTGAACCGAACCGTTAACTTTATTGTAGAAACGATTCGGTTAAGGTTCGCAATTTTAGAAAACCGGTTAATTGAACCGAATCGTTTCACAAAAAATAAGCAAAAAATTAAAATATTATATAAAAAGTTTGTTCTTTCGTTTAATTTTCTTAGTGTTTCCAAATTCAAAATTTGTTAAATTGATTAATACTAAACCAATCTCATCATGCAGCACATGATAATGCGTTGGCCTTGAGGTTCCCTGCAATCATTGAGCGTATAAAGTTTAATTAATTTTAACAATTCATTAGAAGAATGCAATGATCATCATAATTAATCTGATACTCACTATCATTACCGCCTGGGCGCACATGAAGAAGTCATTGTTCTTCGGATGACAGACGGTGATGTCAATGATAGTTCCTTCAAAATCACACAAAAATTACAACTGTTACAGGAGAAGCCGGTATTTTGCTATATACTGGATCAGAACGGTAAGACGACTCACCAGGTGGTACGTTGTCTGGAGAGTTCTGTAGGGAAAACCCGGTGTGATGATTCTTCTGTGCTACAATCAGCGTGAACTTTGGACAATAATTCTCTTCTAGAAACTTGCAGGCGTGTGCGGAAAACCGAGAAAGATACTGAATAGTTACTGTTGTAGATGAGGAAGAAGATCGAAAATAGTACAAACTGTAAAACACCTCTTTAAACTTATCAAGTTCCTTGTTCAAGACTTGACTGAATTGTGATTCACTGACACCATCCCTGAATAGACCAGACACAAAAAGAGGCATCAACCAACGAATTTGATGAATGTAGAGTATCGACAACAAAATTGAGCAAACATTCTCACTGCAAACGTCTAGTATTTCTATTAATCGAACAAACTAATTTACTGCTATTCCAATCAAACTAATTCAACATTACATCAATTTAATTCAACCCTAATTTACTGCTATTCCAATCAAACTAATTCAACATTACATCAATTTAGGTTAAAATCGAATCAATCAAAGAAATTTTACATAAAATCATTGTGCTATATATTGATATAACACGGAAATAATATCTTCTAATTACGAAATTAAATAAATTTAAACATGATCGAAACTTACCTTCGTCAATCGCAGTGAAAGAGGAGTATGACGATGCTCGATGAAACCGAAGAAGGAGAAGCGCAGTAGTCGATGACAGTGAAGAAGGAGAAACGCGGTGGTCGGCAATGGAGACGATGAAGAAGCGCGGTGATCGAATGGGGAGAAAGAGAGAGAGAGAAGAGAGACGATTGTGTGGTTTGTAAATTGTAACGATGAAGAGCGTCTAAAATATTATATGACCCCGACAAATCTCTGTCGTTGAAATTATGCCTGATCCAGCGGTCCTTGGATGCTTTAGAGGTTCTCATGGTTCTCATTATACTAGTGGTTCTCACCGGATCCTGACTATATATATATATATATATATATATATATATATATATATATATATATATATATATATATATATATATATATAGAGAGAGAGAGAGAGAGAGAGAGAGAGAGAGAGATCCTCAGGTGAGTCCAACATTTTAGGTGAGTCTCGTCCCGTGAATAAGGACCATTAGATCAACAAGATCCAACAAATCCTCATTAATCCACGTCACCCCGAAAAGTCTCAAAGATTATAAAAACTAAACGCTGCCTATAATATGTTTCATTATTGTGTTAAATTTTCTCTCTCTAAAAACTTTTTTTTTCTCTCTCTAAAATAACTCCATTCAATAATTATTCATCAAGAAAAACAAGAAAAACAAGCGCGTCAAATCCATCGTACTGAATGAAACCCTTCCTCAAGTTTCAAAATCAACCAAAGTTTTCACTAAATTCAAGCGAATATCTTCAAAAAAATGTAATCAAGATTTTATTACATCTGATTCTCAAATAATGAAGCGGTATGAATCGATCTCCCTTTTCGCTATTTTTTTTTTTATTTTTGTTGTGATAGATGTTATCACATGTTGTTGTTGTTGTTGTTGTTGTTGTTGTTGTTGTTGTTGTTGTTGTTGTTGTTGTTGTTGTTGTTATATCTTGATTGATATGAAGAAATTGTTAATTGATTTCTGATTAGTTTAGGTTTTCGTTTGTCAGTAAAACAATTAGGGTTAATGTTTTGATTAAACTGAACAATTGAATTTTTCGCCAAAAAATTATGTCTAATTTGTATGTGTTAATATTGTTAGTGTTTTTATTGATTGTTCATACTATTAATGTTGATTTTATGTGATCTAACTGTTTGTGCGAGAAAAATTTAGGATTAGATCTAAGTGAAATTTAGTAATAATGTTCGTCTTATTTTGTGCTTTATGAAATTGCATCGATTTTTGTAATAATTTGCGATTTTATGTCGATTATATGTGTTCATAGTGTTCATAACAAAGCCAGGGTTATGACATTGTGAAATGTATAATTGGAGTTGATTTCAAGAAAATTGGGGTAAATTTGGGGATTAAATTAACTTTCGTAAGATATATGTCGCATATATGTTACTGTAATGTTGTTACTATAATATTGTCACTGTAACATTATTACTGTAACATTATTACTACACAAGATAATGTAGTTATTATTGAGCAAAGGTCATTTTTTTAATCGAACTTACAATATGATTATAACATTGTATATTGGATGTTGTAACATCACAAAAACTAGGGTTAATGTTGTGCTTAAACTGAGTAATTAATTTTTCTCCAAAATATTATGTTAATTTGGATGTGTTCATATTGTTGTTGTCCATTATTCATTCTATTAATGTCGATTGTAGTATTCATAGTGTTTGTGCGAAAAGTTAGGGTTATGACATGGTGAAATTGAGCAATAGTTTTAATTTGTGCTTTGTTAATTTGCGATTGAATTATGTAATAAAGTCCGATTTTATGAATTGTTAAATCATGTTATAATATCATTTTTATATTGTTTGCTGTCGATTCTAATTATTCATAGTGTTTGTCAAAAGATTAGTCGTGACATTGTGAAATTCATAACTGGATTTGTTTTCATGAAAATTGGGGGAAAACTGCAACGGTTAAATTAACTTTTGCCAAATACTCGACACATGTTACTGTAACATTATTACTGTAATATTATTACTGTAATATTGTTATTGTGACATTATTGCTGCATGGCATAATGTATCTATTATTGGGGAATGATCAGTTATTGTTGAACTGATCATTCCTAATGATGGAGCACCGACTTTCATATATGTTTTAGTTATTAAAGGACCAATGTTTTGTTTTGAATGTCAGGAAAGTTTAAGAAGAAGCTAAGGTTTGGGAAATGAGCCCAAATAAAACAAGTCGCGCACAGATACAATGTATATAAAGAAGATCAGAGTAAGACATTGACAAATCAGTCTTGAATATAGGGGTGAAGACGGAAACACTATTGAAGTTGAAATCTAGTAGAGACTTTTAACATTATGGGTGATTATGATGTATATTTGTTGTAAACTTTTCACATTACTCTAATGTGGTCTTACAAATCATTTTTGCATATCAGGATCCGATGGACTGGTCTGCATTCACTTGCCTTTTATTGTTGAAATAATTAAAGTTGGAACTTTTAACATTGTTTTTGTGTTACTTTGATGAATCAATGATGTTACAGTAACATAATTACTGTATCATTGTTACTTTTTGATTAAGTGATGTTACAGTAATATCATAACTTTAAAATGAAAAACGAAATAATCTTTACCTTTACATTTTAGAACTACTTTATACACCGTCTTAAATTTTAGACGAACTAAATTAGTACAGTTACATTATTGACATGTTACTTCAATGAATCAATGTTGTTATAGTAATATTGTTACATTAAATATTGATCCACCTTTGATGAATTAAATAATGAAACGAAGGTGTTACAGTAACATTATATTACAGTAACATTATATTACAGTAACACTGTATTACTCTGATGAATGACTGATACAGTGACATTATTACTATAACGAGGCATAATAAGGATTGGTTGTATCATATATTGGAGAAACGCATAAAGTTATCTAATAAACTACAACAACATAGTGATATTCACCATACAATAAACAACATTAATTAGACTATATGGTCTGTTTAAAAAGTTGACAATACAATCTTAAAATAAATAAATAGGCTATATGGGATTCTAACCCATACCTTTGTACAAGCTTTGCACATTGCTCTCCCATTTGAGCTAATAGCCTTTAAACTAACTACTCAAACTTTCAAATGAAATGAATAAAAAATAAATGGATCCTCCTCCTCCAAGCTTAAACTCTACAATGATATGATAATACCCATTATTCATACGGGGCTACTCTTTTTTATATGGCATAGATGCAAGCACTGAAACAACAAATCACTTTTCTAATGTTTGTCGATAATAAATGATAACATTATAATGAAACAACTTCATCAAAAGAAGGTGCTAAATATAACATTATACAATTATAAAGATATTAGAACACAGTTTCACTGTTACTGTAACACACTCACACAATAACACTGTATTACAATTATTTCAAGTTCAGCTTTGTTATGCAATTTTAATGTTATAGTAACGCTGTTACAGTAACATGCGTCGATTATTTTACGAAACCTAATATAATTCCTACAGTTATCACGATTTTCATGAAAACAAATCCAGTTATAAATTTTACTATGTCATAATCCTAATTTTTTGACAAACATTAAAAACACATATAGTAGACCGTAAACAATGTGAAGATGGTGTTATAACACGAAACATCAATTAAAAGTCAACAAAAATGGAATTAGAATCATGCTCTAGTTAACCACGAGATCTAGAAAATTAAATATTCAATTTAATCAACCACAAAAATTCTATTATCAATCTTAAATTTCTTTTTTAGTTTGCATTCTAATTAAAGATCCAACACACATCAATTAAAAGTCAACAAATCTGGAATTAAAATCGAATCATAATAGTGGCGTAAAATACTATGTTCATGAACTCTAAAACACACGAAAACTAGGGTTTAACATCCAGGTGTTTACTTGAGATGAAAAATCGTTGAGAAAATAAAAAATACATAGGAAAATCAAGAGGAAACTAAACATGAAGAAATAGTGAAAATGATTCACCTGAAGGATAAGCTAAATGTTTGAGATCCGAAAATCAATTGATGAATGAAATCGAAAATTAATGTCGTTGCTTGAATTAAATTAGTGATAACGAAAATTTAAATAGGAGGAAAAAATCATCGTTAAAAAACGTAAATCGACATCAATTTAATCGAAAGACAAAGGATCAATGAAATTACTGCGCGCATGTTGGTGTCTCGTAGAATCTGCATCTATAGTAGCAACGATAAATCGAAAAACACATGGAAAAAAGGAATCGAATAAGCGGAGGAAATTGGAAATCAAATTGAAAATCAAAATTAAGTTGAATAAATTGAATCGTATGACAGGAGTTGATTGAATTGTTGAATTAATTGATTCCAGAATTGAAAATTAAAATTAGGTTTGTATATTTGGGATATTTGTTTTACGGGAGAACGAAGATAGGGAAAAGAGGGGAATTCGTAGAGAGAGAATAAATAAAGAGAGAAAAGTGATATTGAATTATGAGGATAGAAGCGTGAAACGAGGTTTATGTAGGTTAGTTTTAATTTCGAGATTTAATCTCACTAGTTGATTAGGAGTAGATCTAATGGATGAGATTAAAATGCTAGACTCACCTAAGATACCTAGACTCACTTGATGCAATTTATATATATATATATATATATATATATATATATATATATATATATATATATATATATATATATATATATATATATATATATATATATATATATATATATATATAGTTAGGTTCAAGTGAGTCCACAAATTTGGTTGAGTCTCTAAGTCCTTATCTAAGTCACTAGATTTTACAAGATTAATGGTTGAGATTAAAAGCAAAAACACACTTACCCACCAAGTAATTAATGCTTTCTCTTTCATAATTTCAATTTCCAATTCCCCTAATCATTTAGTTTATCTTTCTCATCAACTAACTAGTTTTGTGACCCGTGAAATTCACGGGTTGTTCTGTTTCTAATGTAATACTTTAGTGATTTAATACAATAACATACTACGATCAATTCAATTTACGGTTTTCATGTTTTAAGGGTTGTATAAATTCAATTAGTCTTTTATACAACAGTTTATCAGAAATTAAAATGTCATACATTAGATATACTAAGATACCCCTATCAAAACTAAAGTGTAATACCCCGAGTAAAATTAATTTTAAGATATATATTAATAGGACCATTAGAGACTTTATAGACTAAACTCGTATATTTTTTGTATATACGAAGACGGCTTCATTTTAGTATTTTTTGTCTAGGAGTATTTTGTCGGACCTCGTTACGACATTCGGTTTTACTACGTTATTAGATAATTATGAAAAAGAAAAAGAAAAAAAATAGCAAAAAATCTACACAAATACACGTTGCTTAGCTAGTGGGTATGACTCATCAAGTCATCAATTATGTGTTTGGTATGAGTTGCAAAAGCTCAACGGAAACCAAAATCAAGAATTGTAGAGCAGAGAACCGCATAAAGCCTTAGGATTATTTCTTTAGCAAAGACGATTGGGAAATAATAATAGGTAATATTAAGGGATGAAACAAGGTCTTTGTGTATCAAATAAGGTATGATTTCGGAACCCTTTATCGATATAAGTAATTATTTATCTTTATTTACCTTGAAATAAGAGATTAGAAATAATCCGTTATGTTAGTTTTATTGTTAGTTTCATCTTATGATTGTTATACTGCTCACATGTTATATTAGTTACCGTCTTATAGATATATGATTGTGATAGGGTGGTTGTTGTCATATTGCATAATTGGCCAATTGTAGCATTCGGGATACGATTATTGGTTTGAGATGACATTACAGGGAATAAAAACTGTGTACACAGTAGGAGCGTTGGCTCCATACAAGGGAGCAACATTGGTATTATAGACGTTGGCTCCAGGGCGTTGGCCCATAGTAAAAAGGGAGCATTAGCTCCAGGGCGTTGGCCCATTTTAAAAAGGGAGCGTTGGCTCCATACAAGGGAGCAACGTTGGTACTATAGACGTTGGCTCCAGGGCGTTGGCCCATGAGAAAAAAAGTAATGTCTATATCTCTTCAGTAATGGTATACCGGTAATAGTGTCATATGAATATATATCCTGTTGGTATGATAGTCATATAATGTTTTTGGGATACCGGGTTGGTTCTGGCATGGAATGCCGTATTTTGGTAAGTTAATTGGATAATACTCGTATATGGTAATAAGGAGAATTCTATTGAATAATGGATATGACATAAGGCCGGGGGAGGGAACTGGAGTCATACTCAGCCTGTGGTTGGCTGATTCCGTTACTTTCACTCTTTTTCAGGTACAAGTATCGGGGAAGGTCAAGTGTGAGGAATTGACATTATAGAGGATAATAAGTATAAGTTGTAAATAGTTTTAAGCTTTAATAGTTTATTTATTATTATTGTTTAGCCTTGTATTCTCCGAAGGGGGAATACGGCGGTGACGCCCTTGTAATTCCGCTGCTGTTTATTATTTATAAAAAGAACTACTTTGAGCTACCTGCTTGTTTTTCGGAGCGTTACATAAAGTAATTCAATGCAAGCTAAAATGAATTAATAATATAAGTATTCATATAATCAAATTAAACAAAACTATATTATCAAACAAAGATCCCCAAAGATAGAGCACCCTCACAAATTAGATATCAAAATTTCATCAACAATTCTGAAAATAACATAAAACACACAATTAGAAATGTTATGACAAAACTAACATTTCATACCCCTATAAAATTGAAGCTAATACAATAATAAATTGCGGAACTAAAAATTTTAAAGCAGCAACAACTTGAACAACAATTGGATCATTATTGCCGAATACTTCACCTATTAAATAATATTATACAAAAAATGTTATGTCATCCCCTCAAATTTTCCACCTTTTTGCCCTATATTTCAACAGTAGGTCTCATGAGAGACCGTCTCCCACTAATTTAGTGGGAGACATAATGGGGAAAAAAGAAATTCAGTGGGTCCCTCACCCCATCATGTGAGAAGTCTCTCAATAACGCTATTGAGATACCGTCTCTCCGGAGTTTTTGTACGTGATATTTCAAAATATATATAATAAATGCTCAAAAAATTATTAATCATCCACGATTCCACGTTGATGTCACCAATCTTTAGTCAGTATGTAAAATATTGTTGTTTAAGCAATCTTAGTATTTCACTTCTCCTTATAATCTTCTTTCTTCAATAAATCATACCTATTAAAAAAAAGTAACACAATAATAGTAGAATTTGTTTTATGCAATATTATCGTTATTAACTCTGTTTCACCTTAAGTAATGAAAAAAAGAGGGAATGATAATCAAATCGTAGAGATGTAAGTATATTTACCTTGGAAGAGCTTAACACAATAAATAATCTTGATAGCACCTAAATGAGAACAAAACAAACACGTACGCGAAATTGAAAATGTGATGAACACTTCATAACCCAATGAAACTTCCATAAAAAAAATAAAAAAAATTAGTTGATAATATCGGTGACACATACCATTCTACTAACGATAGAGATAAAAATTTTTTTGCTTACAAATTTGCCTTCCATAAAAAATATATAAACAATTGAGGATGCGTTTTATGGCTATTAAATATTATTTTTTCATTATTATCAAATTTAATATAGGTATAAATAAATATCAAGTTCATGACTTTTGAGCATCCATTTTTCATTATTATGAAGTTTAATATAAACATAAATATGGGAAAATGAGAAATGTGTTATAAAATATGTATAGTGGATGACCATTATATCCTTACATCCCCAACCATTGTATCTATTCCCAACCATTGTAACATTTCATCTCCTTATCCTTTAGGAACCATCGTTACCTTTCATCAAAAGGTCTCTTTGTATTCTCTATATATATGCACATGTACATGGAATAATATAATATAACAATGCTCATTTTCTCTTATATTGTTCTCTCTCTTTATATTATCTTCTCTTATCAAATTAGAATTATAACACGTTATCAGTACGATTCTCTAATCAAGATTGATAACAAATTTGGGAGAACCATCAAATTTAGGTTTGTTGCAAACTTATATTTATTCAACTTTGATTTCGATTCATACTTAACAATTCTACCAAATTAATTTGTAAGTATTTCTATCTATACTAAATTTATATTATTATGATTATGATACATTTTTTTGGTATGCATTCACTTGTATATTTGAATTCATTTGTTCACATAATCATTTCATGCACATATCATAATGTTTAAACGTAGTTAAACATTTTATATTCCATAGTAAATGTGGGAGGTATATATATTTTTCTTATGCATGGGTCAATATTTTATTGCCCCAAGATTGTTGATGATTGAATGCTTAGGAGCACTATGTGATTGTTTATTTGTTTGGAGAATATTAGAACCTCTATATATACTTGGCATGTGTGAATTATAACGTATACGATTATTTAAGATCATGTCTCAGTGATATTATTCATTTGCATCTTTGAATCTATATTCAAAAATGTTAGTAATTAGGCAATATTTGATTTTTTTTTTTTTGGATTTCGGTATAATTATTAATGATATTTATAAATTTGCAAGTTAATTCATATACGGGATCGTGTTAGCATGTTTTTCGCATTAACATTGTTAATTCATTGAGGGGTTTTTATTTGTCCAACGACAATTTGGGTTTTGATAATAAATATTGGTCATTATTTCCCAATCTTTAATTATTTTATAAATTCCTCCGATTTTTATTGGTACATTATTATTATATATCTTTATTAATGACTTGTTATATTGACCAAATCATTTTGTCCATTTGGTTCATACGTTAAATTATAATCAGTTTGTGTAAGTAAATTAGCATCTGCTTTCACATGATTCCATCGCTGCGACATATTTATCCTCTTCTTTGCTCATTGTGTTCATGGAACATATTGCATTTGTTTGATAAAGGGCTTTAATCATTAATCATGAGAATTAATTATGTGACTTGCAGTATGTTATATTAGTAACAACATGATTTCATTCGTAAAATTTTATTTGAGGCGCCTCCTTGGTATCCGTGATATATTGTGCATTAAAGTTTATATCTAGTTGATTTCTATGCAACTTACTTTGGAAATTATGACTACACATTTTGATTATGTTATATGAATTTTGTTTAAATTGTAAGTGGCCAGAAGTTCACATGTAAATGATAGTGGCCATAAGTTCACAACTGTGATTGTATGAACTATATTTGAGTTTAAAATGGCTAAAGCGGTCTTTATTAAAGAAAATTTATTTCGAAATTGATTTCATGTTCGCATTTAGTTGAACAAATTAATGAAATCTGATTGAAAAGTCATAAATCCTGTCCAACTAAATCTGATCCATTCCCAATAGTAAATGTGATATCTCATAAATACTCTACCTGAAGTAGAGATAGAAGGTGTGGTTTAAGAATGAGCCTAATTAAAGATGCGGCCTTAATTGAGCCGAATATTGTGGCATTTGATGAGCAATATAAGAAATCCTTAATGAGCCTAATGATGCGACATTTATTGAGCTAATTTCGTCCATCGTTGAAAGAAAATATCTCATGAAAGTAAATATCTCATGAAAAGTCATGTGAGACTCATATACGCTAAACGTTTGGTATGAGGAATACTATATACGAGTTAAAATTTGAAATTCATACGATGACCTGAAATTCATGGTATTTAGAAATATTCAAACTATGACCAGAAGTTCATTGTGTTTATAGATATATATTGAAATTGCGACCGGAAGTTCATAGTGTGTACAAATTTTTCACTTTTCATTAATATTTTTTGAGCAATATTAACTCGGGATTATACATGGATATTTGCAAAATATGAGATACTCTTAAATCTTGAAAATCATATCAAACGGATTCAAAATCTTTCCTTGTAACGAATGAGATATCATGTTATGAGGATGGAATTATTTTATCTTTCATGAAAATAATGTAGTCTTATCGACGCATTATATATGGTGTAAGTGGCTTAAAACAGTTTATTGTGAAATCTTGTTTCACATGTGGCTCGTCAAACTAATGAGATAATATAGTCGTGGGTCTTGTCCTATTGGTTACCATTATTATTCCTTGAAGTGAATATGGAATTGCCCGCATAATAGATTTGATTGGACGAAATATACCAACGATAGTGGTTAAGTATGAGCATGTAGATATTTTCATGAGTTATGTGTTCATTTGAAAACACTGCTTTTTCGCACCAGAAGTGGATATTATTTCACTCTTGGAACAAAAGTGATAATTTGATCAACTTATGATATATTATGAAGTAATTGGCTGAATAATACAAATAATTTGAAAGTTGTTGAATATTGCATCACCCCTGAAGGGAATAATTGATCCGTAAGTTGGATTATAATTAATTTACATGAATGTGTATGTCATCATTATATGTTGATGATTATAATTGTTGATCTTATGATAAAATTATATATAAAAAAATACTCAAAGAGTAATATAGTCATGTTTCCTGAAGAAATATTGATGAGTCTTGCCTACATATATGAGACACTTGTTGTGTCCTATGTCACATCATTTATTTGGCCAGATATGAAATTTTTAATTTGAGTTTATATGATACGAATATTGCTAACTTGATGATTAGCATGAGAAATTATAGCAACTTAAAATGCGGCGTGTGATAAGTGAAGTTTTCGAAACACGACCAATGCTTATGAAAGATTGACACGGATTCTGGGCAAACTGATAAAGTCGACATGAAATGGTTAAATGTGACAATTGAGGCCATCCGGGTTCATATTATACCCATTTTCATAAACCTGGAGTTTATCATAAAGAAAAGATAAGTGCTGAAATTCTCTCGTGTAAAAATTTTATTAAAGACAAGCCACTGCACTAAGATTGAGTATATGTGATGTTGGAGATCTAAACACTACTCGGAGTTGAATAAAGAACTTAAATGTTCATGTATGGATTGATGTTATATTCAAGTGGCTTATAGCTACATATTGAATTTTCTGAGTAGTTTTCGTGATTAAAAATCACATTTTGATTATTATATGTAATCGGCGATCTCCTGAGTTGGGCATTGTGATTCAGCATATATAAAATCCAACCAACTGCATTATATGTTACTCCCCGAAATATTTTGTTATTGTACAAAAATTCTCATGTAAAATCTCATCGGTGATATGAGAAATTGATGTCTAAGGTGGTTATGATAAATTTTTGACTATATATTGGTTATAGTTTTTACCATCTTAGGGGGAGAAAAGTGAGTTAAAAGCTGGTAAAAACAAATATGGAATGATCCCTTACAAAAAAAATATTTTTTACCAGATTGATACATATACACCTGAAGTGTAATTCAATAAAAGTCAAGATGAATTGACGGTTCCACTATGAAAATGAAATAGATGATAAATAGCAAGATGAAGCAGTTGGTATGAAATAAGAATGCTATATTTGGAGTGTTCCCGAAGTGACACGAGATATCCGAATGATAATAGATGGCCTAGATAAATATAATGGTACCAAATATATATTGATTCGTATATCATTGAACAAAGATCTTGATATTATCAAAAGATGATAAATTATATCGATATATTTATGGAACCTATGTATATTTGCGCGCGATATCTTATGGACTCGTAATGGGGATCTTCTACTTAAGTTCATTTTAATTGTCGACATATAATCATTTATTAAATGAGCTCATGGACATGAAGTCCATACATTGACCTGAAGTCAATATATGTTATGAATCTTGGAAAATAAATCGTATGCTTGCATTATTGAGTCATCACCATGTGCATTTAGAGATAAGTACATTATTTGTATATTAGATTTTATATATATCCATCATTGCATTATTTTATAAATATTATTTAAAAAATAGGTTTCATGTCATATGAATGCATGTACATATTTCATAATATTGTTTTAACTTATTATATTATTAAAAGGAGAAATGTTATCTTATAAGACACTCAACGAGGATAACTCCCTGTAGGAACCTCTTATAAACGATCATCAAATGACGATGCTTGATCAATTGAGTTTTGAAAACTCTTGGTTATAAATATAAACCTCTACCATACGATTGAAAGATTATCGTGAGTAGTTCAAAAACGGAATATTCAAAATACTAAAGAGTTTATTTGAATAAATTGTGTTGTCTCAACCTGTAGTTGAGCATATGGAAATTCATATATGAATGAATTTCAGTAGTGAAAATCTATAATAAGGATGTCAATCCATACAGTAATAATATTTGGCAAGAGAGATCGATGATTTTTCAAAGATGAATTGTTAATCAGATTGATTCTCATGAAGAGAATGAATTCAGAAATGATAGCTGCACTCTTTTTCCCTTCGACTAGGTTTTTTTATCCCAATGGGTTTTTCCTAGCAAGCTTTTTAACGAGGTAGCACTATAAGCGCATTAATACGCTATAGTCATGATGATCATCATGACTGTTAAGATGACAATTCGTACGTTTAGACATGCATATAATGTTATGTCATCCATTGAGAAGAATTAAAATTATTTTCTCTCAAAATTGCGGTGGTATTTTTTGAAATGAAAATCAAAGAGTTATCATGAAATGATGACCATATCCAGATTATGAGTTTCGAAGAAATATGATACTGAAACTATCAAGGATTTCTATTGATTGAAGATAACAAGTTTATTATCAACCACGATGGGTTCTATTTCAACGATCGAGAAATTACGTCAAATCATGGATTATTTCAAGATATATCAAGTTGTTTAATCATCAGGGGGAGTTAATACGCGTTGCACTCTTTTTCCTTATCCATGGTTTTGTCCCACTGGGTTTTCCAAGGAAAGGTTTTAATGAGGCAGCTTGTTATGCGTGTTAGGAGAATATTGTCATCGTGAGACATTGTATTTTTTTAGGTAATGGTCATCCAAGGGGGAGTGTTATAAAATATGTATAGTGGATGACCATTATATCCTTACATCCCCAACCATTGTATCTATTCCTAACCATTGTAACATTTCATCTCCTTATTCTTTAGGAACCATCGTTACCTTTCATCAAAAGGTCTCTTTGTATTCTCTATATATATGCACATGTACATGGAATAATATAATATAACAATGCTCATTTTCTCTTATATTGTTCTCTCTCTTTATATTATCTTCTCTTATCAAATTAGAATTATAACAAAATGGTATGTAAAAGGTTTGCATTATTATTATTATTATTATTATTATTATTATTATTATTATTATTATTATTATTATTATTATTATTATTATTATTATTATTATTATTATTATTATTATTATTATTATTATTATTATTATTAATTTTTTTTTCTTACAAACTCCACTTTGCATGAAAGTCGTTTAAAAAGTTATCTTGTATATGTAATTAAAATATGACATATTGATGATGATAGATATTTTGGTTTTCCTTTTAATTATATTTATAAATTTGTAGATATTAGTAGCTTTATAATCCAAATTATTAGATTTTTTATTTACTACATATCAGACCTTTTAGCTACTATCCTTATGGTTAAGGAGGAGTTATATGAACAAATTGAATGATTTAAATGATGAGAGTAAATTCTTAATTTATTTTTATAATTTAAATAATGATCTTATGGTTTCCACACAAAAATAAATATTACTAAACCTTATAATGAGTTTTAATAAATTTATTAAAGTAGCCTTAATATTAACAATATAAATTAATACTCCCTCCTATTCTAAATAACTCTCCCTATTTCCTTTTTCGTCTATTCACAATACTCTCCCTATTTTCTTATTTGACAAACTTTTATACTTATTTTAATCACCCCACTCCACAACAATACCCGACTATTTTAATCAACTTACCCCACAAAAATACTTATTTTAATCACCTTACCCCACAACAATACTTATTTTAATCACACAATACCTTCCCTATCTCCAATCTCCTACCCCACTACAATACTTTAACATTTAATACTCCCCCTCCCTTAATGCCCGTGCTCTCCATGAAAGGGGAGAGTTATATAGAATAGGAGGGAGTAGAATTTAATTATGATAATCCTACATGGCAAAAAATTAAATGTATTAAGTTGCCTTTTAACTATATAGTTAAAATATGACATATTGATGATGATAGATATTTTGGTTTTCCTTTTAATTATATTTATAAATTTGTAGATATTAGTAGCTTTATAATCCAAATTATTAGATTTTTTTATTACTATATAAGACATTTTAGCTACTATATTTATGGTTAAGGAGGAGTTAGATGAACAAATTGAATGATTTAAATGATGAGACTAAATTCTTAATTTATTTTTATAATTTAAATCATGATCTTATGGTTTCCACACAAAAAAAAAAAATATTACTAAACCTTATAATGAGTTTTAATAAATTTATTAAAGTAGCCTTAATATTAACAGTCTAAATTAATAGAATTTAATTATGATAATCCTACATGGCAAAAAATTAAAAGTATTTAAAGCAAGTGGGTTGGCAAGTGGGAGGGAAAATGGAGCACCCATGCATATTTCCACTTGCATCTTGTGAGAGGGGCACTATCCGTCTTCAGCTTGTGACGGATAGTGCCCGTTTTCAATGAGATTTTGTGTTTAACTATATAGTATAGATTATATACATTTATAGATGTGGCATTCGTAATGCACGCGTGGCTTTTTCTTCGCCTATGTGGCTTTGTCTACGTGGCCTTTTAAGGTTACCCGTGAAAATCACGGGTTATCTCTAGGAAAATAAAAAATTTAGATAGTTGATTTTTTTGGTGAATATCAAATAAAATCGGAATTTATTTCATCATTGATCATATGCCTATTCTTTAATTTTGATCATCAAATAATAAAGATTCATAAATTTTAGAATTTGATTATGTACGAATTAGAAAACTTTAAAACCAAATTGAAATATTGAAATTGTTAGTTGTATGAAAAGTAAATTTACCTGTGGAGTATGCATGGCATCAAGAGTTAGCCGCTAACCATACGACTTCACCACAAGGTCTTCCTTTCGTATCGCCTACAAAACAAAAGTACAATAAAAAATAATACACAAATTAGTATTTCGTCATTCCAAATTCAAGTTAAAGAAAATACTGCAAATTATTACCACCCACAAATGATTGTTTTGGAGGAAAACAAATGCGACGTTCTTAAATAGGAGAGGCTAAATAATGCTAATTTGGAAGTTAAATAATGTACACTAAAATTAGTGTTCACAAACTTTAAATGACATAAATATTAATTAGGAAAAATACAAAAGCATTCAAAGGGTTGTATATAGTGGGTTGCTTTATACAATCTTTATGGTGGTAGGAATTATTGCAAAATTAGTATGAGAGTTAAATGGAGTAACGGTTAGGCTAGGGTAGGGAATTAGAAGAGACTTGTGAGAAAATTCGACGACGCCTTTAAGAAAATCATTGGACTTATGTGAAAATTATCGTGGGTTGCACTTAAATAATGGTTGAATATAAAATGCCATAATTTTTATTATTTGCCCTTATTATTTACAAATTCTTTATTATTTCATAAACGGCGTAAAATTAGAATCATGTGATATTTATTTGTTACTTAAAATATTCTAAGAATAAACGTAGAATTTAAAATTTAGTATGAATTTTAATTTTTAATTGTTTTTTAATTTATCTAGAAATTAAAAAGGGCAAAATTTAATGTTTGTTATGCTAAATTATTCCTCTTTGTATTGAAATCATAAGAGTAAGGTTGCGTATATCAAACTCCCTTATCTAGTATTTTACGGGAGTCATTAAGATATTAGGGTAATGTTTTTGTAATAAAAACGAGTTATAAGAACGGTATAATTTTATAGAAATGCGAAGAACATACAATTCTATCATAATTATAATCGATTTTCTAATATTAAGCCAAAACGTTGTCGATTGAAGCCTCATAATGTGATTGCTTAGTTAACTTTACAAAGATCATATCTTAATTTGTGCACAAAAAATTCTTCTCTTCTCTCTAATCAACATCTTATAAAAATCATGACAATGTATTATAAGATTGATCTGATACAACCAAAATTCCATCTTAATAATAAGGATTATGAGATTGTGTCATATGAAAATTCAAACCTCGTTTAACTATTATTACCGTTCGAGTCTACTAACCTTTAATTTGGTCCTATTTTGTGTTTTTATCTACTACACTAGGTGGTAATAAATCTAAATAGTATAAAAGATGGGTTTTTTTACAACTTTCCCATTGGTTGCTACTTTTTAGGGAATGGAAAATTGTTTTTTGGTGTACCATCCCCACCTTTTTTTGTGATTTAATTACTCTCTTTCCTGTGCATTTCATCTCATTGAGAAAATATTACAATATACGTTTCATAACAATATACATTAAAACTATACATTATACAATTCTTAACATTAGATATTACACATTTCTATATGATTGAAATTTGTATTCTGTTAAAAAAAAAGAGCATTTTATTAGATGTTTGTGAGAATGGTTTTGAAAGTGTTTGGTAAAAATGTTTGTGAGAATGGTTTTGAAAAACTATTGTTTATTTATATTTTTGGATAACTTTGGAATTTAATGGATATGTGAAATGATTTAAGTTTGGAAATCGAATTTTATTCTTTTGATGGATTTCATGAGGTAGAGGGGTAGGATGTTTCCATGGACAGGAACTCCTATACAGGTGTCCATTAGGGTTAGTTGATCGAGACCCCGCCTTGTGATCCTCCTCTTTGAGGTAAGCTCTTTGAGGGGCGTGCACGCTCGGGACTTTGGCCAGGTAATTACATAGTTGGGGAGGTCATCCTTGGTTCGAAACTTGGTTGACTAAACCTTCTATTTTCCTCTACCCGGATATCATGATAAAGGATTGGTGGAATATTTATTTTTAAAAGTGATTTAGAAATGGTAAAGTGGTTTAAAATTTTAAGTTGTTGGTATTAAACATTTTAGTTACATGTATACTAGTTTGCTATATATACAAAATATTTGTAACGAGACTTGGTTTTCCTTGCTCAACCACGGTTGGTTGATATTTTTCGGTTTTTGTGTGTCCACCCAACTATTTATAAATTTGGTGGGTCTGTTATGAACCATATGGTATTTTCCCGCCATACTGGGGAGCAGTGTTAAATTTTGGTGTACAGGTTGAATGATTTTGCTTGGATAATGGCTTGGCTGGACGGGGATGGAGAGTGACGTTTCTATGTCTATTAGCTTGCTACAAAATTTTTGGTTCACGTTACTAAACTTTTGTTATAGTTTACGCTTCCGCGAGTTTCAAATGAACTTTTGTTGTTTAAATAATGTAATTTCGAGTTTTTAAGTACGGAAATATGTAATTATCGTCTTAAATTATTTTTGTTAATTTTAGTTATAATTTTACCTTTAGTGTACAAATTTTGAGCTGTAATCACTAGCACGATTCATCTCGTGCTCGTAACACTCCCGATTTGCCCGTTAATGGTTAAATCATTAAATTGGAAATCAAAGAAAAAAAAGGACGGATAAATTGGGGGTGTTACAAAAGGTGACACTAACTGTAAAGATTTATGTCTGTGGCAAATTATGGAGTCTGGTCATATAATTAAAAGCCTCCCCTAAAATGAGTAATAAACTCCACATAGACAAAGCCACGTAGGCTTGCAAAAAGCCACGTAGGACAGTCTATGTAAACGTCAGCCTCTAACTGTTGACACGCAGACATGTTTTCCACTCACACCGTCCTCTATCATCTATAAATATTATTAAAAGGGTAACCATTAAAGGCCACGTAGACCTGGACTAAATGCGACCTTGGATTACGAAAATCCCACGTCACCACCTTAAAAGCCACGTAGACATGGACTAAATGTCACCTTGCATTACAAAAATCCCACGTCACCATTTTCACATACCGTGGACCTAGCTATAGTTGCCTACCCACAATCGACATATACCATGTTTGCCCGTCATTTCTTAACACCCCTTTCTTACCTTCTTAATCCCCTCTAATCTAGCTTCTTTTAGCCAACCCACATGAATTTACTACCTACACAACCTCCAAAATATCATCTTCCCCCAATTTGACCTTCACACAGTTGCCGAAGATTGCCAGTTCGGAGAGTCCCTTCGACGCAGCCGTTGGTTTAGGATTCTATTTAGCCACAATGTGACATGAAAATAATTTATTGTGACACAACATTAATTTAATTCACTCATCTATATATACAATAATATAAAAAAAAGGTATGTAGAGCATCTAAGTAAAGGACATGTGACATTATCTCATGCTAGCACTAAACTCTTTTTACTTATGTCTACAAAAACTTCCATCTTCCATCTTTACCTATTGTTTAATTATGTATTTACATTAGTAGAAGTTCAAGAGAATAAAAAACTAATTAAGAACTCATTAATCACATAGTTAAAGAATCTTTATATTAATTTTACAAATTTTAATCTCATAAATTCATATAGTTAATTTACTCATTTTTATGTTTTAATATTGGGGAAGGGGAAGAGGCGTATCAAAATCTTTAATGTCTTAAAAAATGTATAAATATACAAGTTTTCTCCCTCTTTCAATATCATATTCTCTTTGCCAATATTTTCGTTTATTAGTTTTTTTTAAATTAATATGTTTATATTTCCATATGCTAATTTAGGTTGACAAAGTTATATTTATCATTTAAAATATTTTAATATTCAATATAGTATTATTTTACAGTTCAATATATAATTTTTTTTGTATTAATTAGTTTTTTTTAATTGGTGTATTGTCGATATGAGATTTTAAGTTACTAATAAAAGTGTTTGGATTTGCAGGTTTACTTGCGTCAAGAGTTTCGACACTTGCAACTAAGCATTTGATCCATTTGGCCCTCATTTAGGTTAATATTTTTGGTTTGATTGCCACTAACAAATGCTAAATTTTATGAGTTTCGTTTAAGCAGAAACATGTGTATAAATTCATGTTGAGGTTCTACTTAAAATTCCATTGTAACAATGCGAAAGTGTAACAATTCTCAAACTATGATAACAAATGACTACATCAACTAAGGGTATTTTCTTATTATATATGTGAGTAATTAATTTAGGTGATGGTTTATGCTCTTGTAACTTTCATTCCCTTATTCATGACTTCCAATCTAACACATTTGGTTTATTATAGCTTTATGGTTTCCTATTCTTTTCACTTGGTTTTTAATTTTCTAATACATTTCATGTAAAATATTCAATTTTATAAACAATGTCTTGCCATTTAAGTCAAAGTATTTGTATTTTTAATGAAGTTTTGAAACATAAATTGGTGATTAAATTTTCATCAAGGTGAAAATTTGTTGTAAACTTGACTTTGTGATATTAATTGATATTTATATGTTTATCATTCATATATATATATATATATATATATATATATATATATATATATATATATATATATATATATATATATATATATATATATATATATATATATATATATATATATATATATAAGTGACTCTTACTCTACAAATATGGTGGATATTAGTGCTTATTGTTGTTTGTTTCTATTAGTTTTTCATATTCTATCAATGGACAAATATTTATAATGCATATATGAGCACTAAATTAGGCCAATTCCGTATCTTATGAATTTTGGAAATTTTAACCCTCTCACGATTAATTTTTCTCTATTATCCCAACTTAAATTTTCAAATCACAACTAGTTCGGTGACCCGTGAAACTCACGGGTTCTTGTATATGGTTTCTTTCGAATCATTTTTCTATTTATAGTGTGATTTTTTTTTGTCAGATTAATAATTATAACAATCATGAAAACAATATGACTGAATGATGATTCTCTTAGTCTATTAAAAAAATGAATTTTCCATTACTTCTCAATGATCTAGATTTGCTTAGTTATATCTAAGGGTTGAAATCATTGCCTTTAGATTATGTAAACTAAACTTTTCATTTTAGGCCTTTTAACTTCAGACATAATGAACCATCCATTTCTTTACATATACAGAGTAAATGAGAAGGACCAATGGCATTTCTTCTACTAAGTTTGTTGTCCGTGCATAAGGGAAACCAATTTACATAGCAAATGTTGCTCGTACAAAAGGGAAACCGTTGTCATTGAGAATGCTGTCAGCCACGTCCACAATAATAATTCAAAATCGACTCATGTGTTCACTGTATTGCATTCCCTTGTTTAGCCATCAATAGTTTTGAGCTCATAATCCCTACAATCGCAAGTAAAAGCAAAGTCATCTACTTAATATTTACAGGATGAGAATTTTCTAGGTAAGCAACATCAAGGAAATCGCTTTTTCATCTCCCATCTAATACCTTGTGGATATTTGAAAATGGTAAAAAAGGCTTTATTCCCTCTATTCCACTTTTATTGCCCTACTTATCATTTTAGTATAAATTAAAAAATATGGATAAATTTACAACTTTATCCCTTTAATCATGAAGAATGAGAGACAATGTTTTTGGACAAGGGGGGTGGTAGTTAACATATTAGGCGCAATATTGGTAGTTCAGAACTTTAGAAATAGGACAACTAATTTGGAATGAAATTGGGGGAAAAGTGGATGATAAAAGTGGAATGGAGCGAGTATTGTACTTCAAACGAACTACTCTGTAAGACATTAACTTGTGAGAACAAATAGCAAAGGGTCATAATGAGATTTATATAGAACTTCAACAGCTTAAGTCTCGTAAAACTATATCACTTGATAATTTTTATATACTCTTATCAACAACATAATGATTATGGGGTACTTTTCACTTCTTACGGATACCAAAAATATCCTACCACATGTATAAATTGATGCCTCCCTCAATTTTATGTATGGGTAGGTAGTGGTTTATAGGGTTTACCTTGTCCTCCAATTATTATATGTAAACACGAAAAAATGACATTGACTTCATATGACTTAGATAGGAATGACTAATGAGAAAGAATAGAACACGAGAAAAAATAAAATTGGCGGACACGAAACAAATAAAGATTGAGAATGTATTCTAAGACCAACCATTGTACTGTAGCATTTTTATCATCTATAATAAGTTAGAAGAGAAAGCCCACAGACAAATGAGGCTTTAAAAGACATGTTAACATATTGAAAACCTGACGGATCAGATTAACTAAATACTCGCAACTTTCTTTGTAATGGCAGGAATGACAAAGTAGTTTGTGTAGTTAGCTAGGTGGTTTTTGCCTATAGATAGTGTAAATGATAATGAGCATCATATAATCAATTTTGATCTATTTCACTTGTATGAAATTTTGAATCCAACAATTTATTGTTTTGTGTATCAACATTTCCCTTCTAGTGAAGTTTTCAGTGGGTTGTTAATTTGGAAGGCTATATAACACTTGTGGATGTACCGGTCCGGATTCTCTCCATTACCTAAAAAGAAATGGACCTCCATTACTTTTAAACGGTCCGGATTAAATCTTGGGACGATCTAATGGTTGTAATTATTTCATAAAAGTAATGTTTAAATGAGTGGAAAGAGAAAATGTATTAGAATAAGAGTATATTAGAGAGTTAATGGAGAGAAAGTAATGGAGAGGATCCAAATGTTGGATGTACATAAGAAGTATTTACTTTCGATTATCTTTCTAATTTCTCACAACCGAACAAATAGTCTCCTTTTTTTCCGCATACCAAGCCAAGTGAATAAATAGACAATTTAAACATGTACAGTCTAGAAAGGCTAATTGGGCCTCCAGGGCTAGATTGTCGACCAAAAATTGCTTCATTTAAACCAACACTGTTAAAGACTCTCATATGCCATTACCCATTGGAGTAGCATGGATATGGTACGCACACAAATTCAGGTACTCAGGGGCGATGCTCCGAGTATAAAGCTTGTTAGCATGGAAATTGTTTACCGCTTCAAGCTGACAAAAAGATCAAAAAATAAAAGGGAAAACAACACTAACCTTTGTCTCCAACTTCCTCAATTATCCAAGTCTTATGATATTCCAAGCCGCTCTACTTCTTTCCCACGAACAGTGTACCCATGTATGTGATCATGATCCTTTTCCAAATCTCTAAACATCATTAGCAGAATATAACAATATGATGAGGGAACCACTGTGCTACACAAGAATTGATTAGAACAAACTCATACGGGTGAGTGTCCAAGGTCGAAATTGGCTATCTTATGAAACATACTCGTGTTTTTTAGTTTAACATGAAGTGTTCGAGCACCATACCATGTTCGAGTATACAGTCTCGAACACGGGTGCACACGGTAATATGAAAGGCAGATTAACATTGACAAACTATGTTCGAGCTATTCATGTGATCAAGGCGATATAGATCCACACTTTAAACAAACTGCTATTGTAAAATTAGCAAAAAGCATATGACACTGAGTATTACCTAGATGAACCATTTTCATTCAAACTCTGCCAAGAAAAACAATACACTGTCATCATTGTTGTCCCATGAAACACTCAAATTCAACAAACAGCCTGAGCAGCGGTAACCCATCAATAGGCAACATAGACCTACTCAGTTGACATAACAACCTCACGACATAACTCCTAATCAAGCAGATCAAGCTTAAAACATATGCATTTTTATCCAACTTGAGTGTAAGCATAAGGCGGATTGTACCGTCTTAAGGGGAATTTACCGGTTTTTTAATTGGTAGAGAAAATGGAAGGTCTTTGTCCTGCAAAAGGGAGCACACAAGAGCATCAATTGGAGTGGTGGGGAAACCAAAAACCCAAAGAAAAATAGAACTATAACTAATCAAGTGCATCCAAAATACAAAAATATGTAAAGTGTAATTCAACAATATACTAACAGTCCTAACAAATTATGTGCATCCAGAATTCATTCATGTGTCGTTAGTATTTTGACAATGCAAATGAGTGAAAAAATGAGCAGTTACCACAATAATAAGCGTTGTGTAGAGCGATTAGAGGAAGGCGTCAATCATCAAGTATGTAAAATCAATCAAACAATAGCTATTGAATTATGCAAAAACATGAGATGAATCAAATCAAATGAAAAGAATCATACATGTTTGTTAATCTGGACCGTAGCACAATATCAGGGTCATAAGTCGGATTCCGTCAAAATATTGTAGATGATCAATAGGTGTAGATATTGAGGGGATAGATAAAGAGTAATAATATACAACTATAAAGAGTAATAATATACAAATGATGTGAGTCAACTGAATTGCCAATTAATGTTGGGAGCGTTTTTTTTTAGAGATGAAGATGATGAGTACTCCATTAATGGTAACAACGGTTTTGGGAAATGGAAATCAGAAGTTCTGCCGCTTGGAACTTGGAAGTCCCAAACCCAAAATCTATACGTGATGTCTAAGGAGTAGAATGTTGGGTTATTTTAGACGTTGACACGTAGCATTCAATTTTACCCTTTTTATATTATTTTATAGATTGGTGATGTGTTGGCCGTTTAGTGCAACCGTGTCATTCATAAAACAAATGTGGCAATCCATTAATCAGACGTGGCATTTTTCAATCACACGTGGCTTTGATGACGTGGACTTTATGAGCCATTTTAGTTTAGGCTTTTAATAGTATTTTATAGATTGTTGTAAATCATCGATATTAAGATTGTTGATTGTAAATAGAAAAAAATAAGAGAAAATAATTTCCATGAACATACAAAAAAAAAAGAATTAATTTTGTTGCCAAGTTAGATGAGTTACAAATGCGTATTTTACTACATTTCTCTTTGTTTATTACAATTTAAACTTTGGAGCAAATTAAATAACACTATTAAACCAATTTTATAATATAGAAGTCTCACGAATTATTGGTAGTTATAAATTGGTATTCATAAATTTTGACATAATTGCATACAAAATTATTAATGTATTCACCTTTTAATTAATTATTCATGCATCTCAACAAATACCATGATCTAAACTGGGGATGGCGGGGAAGAGCATAAAACGGTTGACCAAAGGATCCGAATGACGACAATTTAACCTTGGCGAGATCTACAGCTCAGGCAAAAAACGGGACTAGCAATAGAGAGAGCAAAAATGAAGAACGACTGTTGTTTTGTGTTGGTTTCACCGACAGAGATACAACCAAATTTTAAAATGAAAGCGGAAATTCAAAACCGGGTTAGTTCTCATAAGTCATAACCAACCAAAAAGCAGAAAAGGAGAAAATAACGACAAAAAAATAATACCAATTGGGCCTCCAAAATGGACAAAAAGGGGAAAAAATGAAAAATCGAAACAAAGGCTTACGGAAGGAAACCCAACAAAGAAACTTAAAACAAAAAAAACCCGTGATTCTCACGGGTCCCAAAACTAGTTACAACTTTATAGTGCATACCTGATATTCCATTAAAATCATGTCGATTGTGAATAATGCATATTTCTTTCTGTACTCATTTGCGGACTACTTTTGCTCGAGTTGACGTATTGGGAGTTGACATTGATGTCGTTTATTTTGGTGATGAGCATACATTAAGCCCTAATAATGAAAGTCAAAGTCAAAGTTTGGAGGAATGGCGATGGTGATAAAGACTTTAAGTTATTTATATGGAAATTTTGAATTTTAGGTTTAGAAAATTTGCAACAATTATCTCATCTTATTGCATTTTGTAATATATTTTATATTATACAGAGTATATTTGATTGCATTTTGTATTCATATATTTGATTTGATTTGATTGCTGTATTTATATATCGGTATTACTCTTTTACATACGGGTTTTACTCTTTCACATACATTTTTTTCATAATGTTTCCAAACACTACCCAACCTCAAATAAAAACCTTGATTTTATTTTTCTATTCCTCATAAAATCTAATTAAATTTCACTCAAATTCTTCAAATTATGGATCTTAATTCGTGTATCGAACAAGTATTACTTCGATTTGTTGAAAAATTACATTAATTTGTTATACACGAAATTGCATTGTGCATAAAAAACGAATTTGCCAAAGCTATAGTGCAGTGCAGCATTACACAAAGTTGTTTTTTACATATTCCTTGTCAATTTTATATTTCAATCAAGTTGTCTTTCAAGACTAAATTGTCTCGTCATTTTTTTCTAATTAATTAATGAATTATTTCATACATAGGAAAACATGAATTGACTGGGGCTCCGGGCTATAGTCGTTGGTTGGGGTAAGTAGCTGGTGTCTGTGGTCGGTCTTTGGTGGGTGGGTCGCCGGTGATAGGGATTGTTAGTTGGTGGTGATCGGGGGATGGAGATGGTGGTAGACTGGTAGTGGTGGCAGTGGTGGGAAAGGGACGATTGTTTTTTTTTATTACTCCTTATTATTGATAGTATGGCATGGGAGGTGAGGGATGAGAGAAAATTGAAAATGAAGGGGTACAAAGGTAATTTGTGTAGGTAAAAGAGTAAAATACGTATGTGAAAAGCAATACCCATTATATATTTGATTATCTCAAAACAGGAGACGGAATACATTTTATTGTCTTAGAAGAGGAAAGGAAATTTTCTGGAATATTTTTTTTATATTCGTAGTAACGTTTTTTCTGGAATTAATCAGTAATCATTAGTAAAAATCAGCAGTAGAATATAATAGGGAAATATCTTGGTATAAAAATCTTGGTATTAAAAAGATGAGGTAAGATTGTTTCTTAATTCATATACTCTAATACTCTAATTAATTTAGGCAAAGATATTGAAGAATAATCTCGCTCAAAAATGAATGAGGTGCGTAAATGTAGGCAAGATTGTTTACTGACCTTAATTAGACCATGTCAACCGTGGATTCTTGACTTAATTAATTTGATTTCTTTGCCTTTTTAAAATCAATCAAAGAGTGTTAAGATCACATTATCTTTCCAAGTCAAACTTGGTTCCGATGAGAATTTTACATTTTACAACGAATCATATATCATATATTATGTGGGCATTTAAGTATGTGGATGACACGTGTCAAGAAATTGGGGTGTGACATATGGCGATTAAAGGGATAGCCGGTTGTTGCTTTAATATAATATATATGATGATATGATATGATATGGTGGGTGTAGATTTTCGTAGTACATATTTTACTCAATGCACTACACATTTGACCAAAATACCCCTCCCATTTTTTCCCACTCAAAAAACCACAAGTGTATGTTAGAAAAAAGTGTACGAGTTTGCACAACATTTCCCTCTCTCCCCCTCCCCTTCCCAACATAAATTATCACAAAAAAAATCAACTAAAATTAGGCCCTGTTCTTTTGGACTGAAATTGTCTGAATCGAATCAATTTAATGGAGTGAATCGAATCGAATCAACTTAATAGAGTTAATCGAACCGAATTTATCTCGAATCGAATCAAATAATAATAAAAAGATTATACTACTACTACTACTACTACTACTACTACTACTACTACTACTACTAATAATAATAATAATAATATGTTAATATAATATAATAATAATCTAATAATAATAATCTAATAAGCTATATAAAAAATAAAATGGTAATATAATAATAAATACAGTAATAATAATAATATATTAGTAATATAAATGATAACATTATCAATAATAATATAATATATTAATAATAAAAGCTAAAAAATAAATAATATAATAATAATATAATAATAAATGAATAACAATATGAATAATAATAATAATGGATATATTAATAAAATAATGAATATAATATAATAACTCATTAATATGATAATATTAAATATAATAATAATAATAAATATGTTATGAATAATATTAGTAATAATGAATATATTAATAAAATAATAAATATATAATAATAATAATAATAATAATAATAATAATAATAAATATAATTCTAATAATAATAAGAAGAATAAGAATAAGAATAACAATAACAATAAGAATAATAAATATCAATACTACTAATATTCTCATTAATCATAATAATATAATAATAAATAAATAAATAAATTAAATATAAATATAATAATATAAACAATACGAATTAATTAGTAATAAATATAATAGTAATATAATAAATATTATAATAATAAAAATAATAAAAATAGTAAATAAATTAACATAATAATAATAATAATAATAATAATAATAATAATAATAATAATAATAATAATAATAATAATAATGAAATCTATATCTATATAATAATATAAAAAAGCATGTTGAGCACATAACTTTGCGACACGTGTTACTTTCTAGAGCTCTTAACATTATTAAACCGCAATCCTACGAGTATTGAATACAATATAAGAGTTGAGGAGTTTCATCGTCAATTGTTATGCAATCTGTTCATTTGCTCTTATTCATATATGGTTGTTTTAATTAATTACTATAGTACTAACACTTAAACCTCTTAAATTTTATTAAGTAGGGATAATTGAAGAGTCACATACCTATTACACTTTATCCATTCAGTTTCCAACGTCGTTACTATATATATATATATATATATATATATATATATATATATATATATATATATATATGTTTCTACAAGATTTTCAATTCGTTTACAATTATTCCGCTCATCTAGCCAAGCAGAGGTGAGTATTTTTTAACCCCCGGTTGCTTATTTTCCGCCATTATTTATTAGGGTTATGATAAGTGGGTTGTATTTATCATTTCCCTATTTATTATCGATTGTATTATTTACAAAATACCCACATAATTATATTGAAAATATGAGTGTATTAATCCTGTTTATTTGTTCATGTAACTCTGATTTTGGTTTAGGACTTCGATTATTGTTTGCTTTCAAACTCTAAGTTTTAATCTCTTAAGGATAACTTTGTGTATAATTGAATTTTTATAATTAGTCATGTATTCGAATTCAATGTGTATTTATTGATATTTTGCCTTCTTTCTTAAAGGTAGTATGAAGCAAATTTGGTCGGAGCTCTGCCCCAATTTTCATCCATGTCTGTAATGTCAATTTTGTTGCTGTTGGTTGTTGATCACTTGAAGAAACAAAGTATGCAATAGTGTTGAAGATACAAATGACAATGAAGCACTCATCTGAAATGAATGCATAATATTGGGAATACGTTGGTTTGTATGTACAAGCATAAGTGCATGAACATGAACAACCCTTTAATTGGAAGTCGACAGAGATTAGTTGTGTTAGTAGTTTTAGTTGTATTTCTTAGTTAGTTTTTATTTGTTTTGGTTTTAATTTGACCTTATAATGAGTTTATACGGATCATTGGTCACTTAGTTCGACTTATCGCGTTGTTTAACGCCAATACTTTATATTACTTTGTTCGTTTTTTACTTTAATGTTTTATCAAAAAAAAAAAATATGAGATCATTGTATGAATTCGTGATAATTTATTTATGTAGCTTATGCCTTGGATTTTACTTCAAGTGTTACAGTCCGCATTAGAAATGTATTATGGTAACTCTTTTTAATAATGGGCTCATCCTTGTGTAGGCAAAACAAAAGCCATAACTTAATACTCCCTCCTATTCACCATTTTCTTCCCATTTCCTTTTTGCACAATAAATAAGAAAGTGAATTTGGACCACACAAAACACACTACCCCACATGCAAATGAATTTCGACCACACAAATCAACCCAAAAAAGGAAATATGGAAGAAAACCCGAATAATCCGAATAAGGAAATAGGGAAGAAAATAGTGAAAAGGAGGGAGTAGTATTTATACCACAATAAACAACCATGGATTTTGGAGCGGCCAGCTTAATGTTATGTTTCCTGGACAATCCCGTGATTTTCACGGGAATAAAAACTAGTTAATAAGAATATAAAATAAGAATAATAATATTAATGTTGAAATAAACTAATCTGAACTTTAATGGAGCTGAACTGAACTAAAATGAACTTATGAGAACTGAAATTAAGTCCAAAAGAACATGACCTTACTCATCAAAATAGCTAAAATATTCCCATAAATTTTACTTTAATAAAACTTAGCAATTTTTTTTGGATAAAAAAAAGTTTAACAAGGTCAAGCCTCAAAGCCCAAAGGCAGACCTTACTCAATCACCGGTCTCTTAAGAAATTGACGGGTATTTACCATTTGCAAATTGCTAAAGATGTCTAAAGTGGCTAAGTTAAATGCATGGGAGTGAAACTCATGAGTGATGACCTCATTATTTACTCCAATTATACCGAAAATATCTTAATCTAGGGATTAAACGGAGCCACGAAAGTATTGTGGACAATAAGTTTCAGGTTTGATTCCCCGTAATGCGCTTCCTTGAATTTATTTACTCCAATTATTCAAAAGTAAAAAAAAAAAAAAAAAAAAAAAAAAAAATTAATAATCCAAGGTTAAACTTGGGAGAAACATAGGCAACGAGCCAACGATGATGATCTAAATTTCTCAAGACCGTTAGAGATGACAACCTCTACACCAAGGCACAGAAAACGCCCAAAATCACACTCTCAAAACCCTAATTTTTCCAATTCAAATTACAATTCCCCAAAATCTTCTTCAACTCTCACTTCATTACTCTCACAAATTGAACCTTCCCCAAATTTTCTCCCTTCTAAATCCGACGTTTTCAAGCTCGTAATTGTCATCGTCATCGCCACCGCTGTCGCCGCTTTCTGCCACTTCCTCGACGCCGCTCTCAGCCGCCCAGTATTACCTTTTTGTGATTCCGACGTTGCTGACTTTGATCCTTTTGTTTCCGGTGAGTTTATTGTACTGCCCGTCCCATTTATTTGTTTTCCTTTAATTAAAATAACCGGAATAAAAAAACATAAACAAATGATTGTAGTTGTTACTGTCTCATTTTACTAATTGCCCCCTTTGTCCGATCACTTGTTTAGCTTTGATTAAAATACCGCTCACAAAAATAAATAAAAAAGTAAACAAATGATTGAGACGGAGGGAGTACTTCAAGATTATCTCACCTATGTTGAGATGAACCTATAGATAACATTTCCGTCTCATACGAGGATTCCTGTTTTTTCAATGTTTTGGTTGTTATGTTGGTGGTAGTATTGTTTCGGAGTAATATACTACCTCCATCCAATCTTATTGCGTCCCCTTCTCCCTAACAATGACCATCCAATATTGCCCCTAGGGGTAATAACGAGCCAAGCTGAGTGCGAGCCTAGGGCTGCCCAGCTCGAGCTCGACAAGCTCGTATGCATGCTTGGCTCGAGCTCGAGAATCATAGGCTCAAGCTTGGCTTGCTGCGAGTTGAGCTCTACTCCATCAAATTAAATATTCAAGTAGGGCCAAAAATGCTTATAGTAGGGTTTGAACTATGGTCATTTGCTTGGAATAAGAAGTTGAAACCAATTCTCCGACTTTACCATGTTGATAATTCTATTGTAAAATGTTACTCCCTCTCTTTTTTTTATATATGTCGTTCTCCCTTTTCGAGACACTCTTTTCTCTTCAATATTTCTTAAAATATAGGGACAAATATCGTGAAATGTATACCCATATGAAAGCTCTTTTCGTAAGGAATTTAATGGTATAATTTTTATAATTTTTAAACTACTATATTTTTGTAAAAATTAAAGTCAAGTGGTCACCTCGAAAACAAAAACGTCATATATACAAAAACGGAGGGAGTATTTAGCACATTAATTGGGTCATAAGATCCCATTATAAAATGTGGTTATGCCACTAGACCCGAGACTCAAGTTTTTTTGTTATTGTTTTTACGTGAACTAAATGTAAAGTAAACTCATTTTAAAAAAAATTGTGGAAAAGCTAATTAAATTATAGTATTAAAAAAATATCAAGCTTCTCGTAAGCTTTTCGAGCCGGACTTGGCCGTGCTCAGCTTGAATTGCAATGTGCAATGTGCAAAGGACCCGAGTTCGAGTCGAGCTCACTTTGACCAAGCTTTGACTGAACCGGTCTCGAGCAACTCGTGAGCTGTCTCATCTCATCATCAGCCCTAAATATGCCCCTACTTAGGCAACCACTATTCCCTCGAAGATAATTACATTGTTTTCAATTTTCGGTAATTTAAGCGGGTAAAGCAGGTATTTTATCATTTTTTTTTCTCGCACCTACAAAAATAGAAAGCAGGACTATACAAATACGATAAAGGTTTTTAGCGAGTTATACATAATTTTGAAAATTGTGTACGAAGGAGTACTTAATGACTCATATGATGAGACTGAGGCGGAATTGTGCTCACCTACTTTTTCAGTGCAATGTATTTGGTGGGAATGATTAGTAGGTGGTTGGAACGGTAATGTAAGCTTAGGTTGTATGCTATTCCGTTTCGTTCTTTGTATTTGCTCCATTTTTCGCAATGTTCCTGATAGGCTATCACACACCTATGGAAAAATAAATACCCTAGACACAAATGAATGTAGTACGTAGGGGTCGAATCCACAGAGAGACGGTGGTTGTTAATTAGTTGTTATGGAGTGAATTTTATCTTGAGTCAGTGCGGTTGATTAATTGATTTGATTTATGTTGATGTAAAAACAATAATAAAGAAAGAGTCTAGGGAAGCCGGGTCACACATGCAAGTATATGTAAATGCTTTATGTCAAACTCGGATTAGATAGTAATGATAATTGTTTAGGCTTAAAGACACACACCTCTCGATATTAGTGTCAACCATAGACCGGGTCCTAGAGAAACTCTCGTTTATGCCTAGGTCGTCCTACTACACATGCTTAGTCTAATCCGATTCCGTGCCTCTCGACTTATAGAACGAATTAACAAATTTAATCTAAGACAATGACCAATAATCAAAGATTAACAATAAGGTACAAGCATGCTATAGAAACTATTATGTGATCACTAAGCATCCTAATTTATCATGTTACAAATACTTTTTATGCATGGCTCCCTTTATCCCCTAGACAAGATATACTACTCTTGCATTATGTAAATTAAGCTAATGATGAACAAAATGATAAACATAATGATAAAGAAATAATACTAGAAATAAATTACCTCAACAATGGAAATGAAATTGGAATTGGAATTGAAGAACAATGCAAAAGGAAATAACTTGGAAATGAAATTGTAATTTGTAATACTTAAAGGAAGTTATAACAAACTAATGAAAACTAAACTACACTAAGCTAATCTAACTACTGAAGTTTAGAGAGAATTCTATGTGGAAAATGTGTAAGAGGGATGCCAATTAGGTCGGACCTAGCTCTCTATTTATAGGGAGGTAGGACTTGAAACGTATGCGCGTAAAACAAGGTAGCCCCGATCGGGGTCGCGGGATTCTAGCTCCGTCTTCTTAATTCCTCTAGTTAATGCTCAAGGAATCCTAAGTTGATGTTTAATGCCTTGTTTAATCACCCGGTTAAACTCTTGAACTAGCATCCTAAGTTTCACTTAGCATCCAATGTTTCCACCTTAGTTGGACTTCAAATCTTGGGCTTGACTTTGCATTTGACTTCATTTTGCATTTCTCATTTTAATCCATATCTTTATGCATGCAAATCCATGTAATACTTCAAGGTTAGTTCAACTCATGCTCCACACTTAGCCTTGTATACTAGCTCTTGCAAATTTGTTAGAAATAAGCTCCTAAAAGCTCAAGTTCCTACAAAATGTGACAAACCATGCAAAGACAACTAGAATACAATATTAGCTCACAAACACTAACATTATTGCAAATGACATGAAAAATAGAGCTAAAATAGGGGGTTAAAATGTATATAAAATGGACTTATCAGTTCCTCACATATTTTGGAAGTAAAAAAAATGTGAGGGAGTATTATTATAAAACATTAGTCTACATCTCATGGTATGGGACGACCCAAAAGTGACTGCTCTTATCTTAACTTTTCCATGCAATTGTATGTTTTGAAACTTAAGGGTTAACTTACAAAGCTGCTTTTGAAGCTTTAAATCTTAAATGCACGCATTGTGTTCGTCTTTATGATGAGCCTCCCTATAGCAATGGCAATATATTGATTTCCATACGAGGGTAATATGACCTCGTACTTTCCTTTGTATTCTTTCTCTATGTAACAATGTGGACATAGACCGTAATTCAAGAGCTCTCTGATTGACGTCTGTCACTTATTGATTGGGTTATGAACTATATTATTTAGATAAAGTTAAATGTATTATCTGAATATATTAATGTTGGTGCAATTTGGTGATATGAAATATTATCTTCTGATCACAGTATAAGGACAAATTCGGAGGATAAAGCCATAAAGGGGTAACTATTACCCCCTTAATGAAACAGTTATTAAGTATTAACCCATGTTCATCTCCTTCATCTATCTACCACCACCACCACCACTATCTCCTACTTTTCATTGTCATTTTCCTCCGCCATCCTTATAATAATTTTCCCAAATCCAAGCGTCCCTTTAGTAGTGAAAGAGCGATGAATTTGATCCGAAATGAGTATACCATTAGTGTGAGAAGCTCAGTCTAATGTGAATGCATATGTCGCAAAGCTCCCCTTTCTTTTACCTTGTGCATTGTACTATTTTCAATTCACATGAATCTTGCAAAGCTCAGTCAGTGTGAATGCATGTCACAAAAGTGTTGACTGTTGAGTAATATTATATATTATCACATTTATATTCTTGCAGATTCATGTGAACCTTGTCCGAGTAATGCAAGGTGTTACAATGGCCAATTTGATTGTATTCAAGGATATAGGAAGTATGGAAAGCTATGCATCGAAGATGGAGTTATCTATGAAACAGCTAAGAAACTTGTACGTTAATACATACCGTTGTTTATTTATCACAATGTCCTATGTTTCTGACTGGCTGACTGAAGTACTGCGTTTATGCAGCTGGTAGTTGATTGATTTTCTATACTGATAGTTAATCTTCAATACTTGCAGTCAGAATGGACAAAAGATCGTATGTGTAAGGAGCATGCAAATTATATATGCGATGGAACTGGAGCAATTTGGGTTTGTCATCTAACTGATGTCACGCCTTCAGATGTTTTCTTTTCACACGGCGCCTTTATGTATATCTTCTCAAATTGGTAGACCTGTAACTGTTTTTATGTCACATCTCACATTTTTTTACTCTGTACATTTTACTGTGATTTAGGTCTCTATAGATGATCTGAAGAATTTGCTTGACGATTACGGACTGGCTCAGGGTTTTGCTGTGGATGATGCGAAATACATGTACACGAAGGAAAGAGCAATGGAAGACATTAATGGATTAATGGATACAAGAACAACTGATGATGGGTATGTTGTCTTTTGCTAATCTGCTGTATGTAGAACTATTAATATGAAGAAATCCGCCGCATATCTTTGTTTCATGTGTTGCTGTAGACTTTGTGCCTGTCATAACTTTTCGGAATGTGCTTTCTTTGCAGGTTCGAAGAGTTTAAATGTCCTGATGCTTTAGCTGAAAGTTACAAATCAGTGGCCTGCCTAGCTCGAACATGGATAGCTGATAATTTTCTAGCTCTTACTTCTTTTTGTGCAGTGGTATTCAACTATTTATAGTCAAGACTCTCAATCATTACATCAGAAAAAATGTTACAGTGATTCTGACATATTGAGATTTACAGCTTGCTGTATGCAGTTTGGTCCTCGTGAGATTCCGTAGAAGATGGTATTTGACAAAAAGAGCAGAGCATCTCTATCACCAGGTGATTACATGATTTAAACACAAAAGCAAATTATATTATGTTTCTCAAGCAAAATTCATATTGCCAGGCATCAACCAGTAAAATCCTGCATATTATCAACATTACTTTCTAATTATTAGTGTGATTTAGGAGTTACAGGAAAGAATGTGGCAATGTCCCAGATCCTGTTCAAGTAATCATAAATTTACTTAGGTTAAGATGTCATTTGAGTGACTTTGTGGTTTAGTTCCTCACTTCCACTTCATACATGATTTGATTGATCCTAGCACAATTTTCCCCTTTGACATAGGGCTAGTTTCGGTGGTGGAAAAATTGACATGTAAAGTGACACTGTTAAGGTTGGTCATTAATGACGGCTTGTCTTAATCTTCTAAATGAATTGTGGTAGTCTGGTATATGTGCTGCGTCTCGCATGGACTTCTCAATACCTTTGATGCTATATACCAGGTAAAAGAGTATGAAGTTTAAGAGATTAGGATAGCAGAGAAGAAAGCACATTGACATATGTGAAGTGTTAAGATATAAGTCAGTTTTATCGAGGATTCATGATTTCCAGTACAGTAACTGTCAATTCATGATAATCTATTGCACATATTCATAGCTTCATCCAGTTGGATGACAGCACATATCAGTGTGTTCATTTCGAAGAAGATACTATAATAGCTCTTTCCCCATTAGTATTTTAGATCTAAGTTGTAGAATGATCATATATTAGCCCATTATTCATTTGGGTGCACTTTAAAAATGTCAGGTCTGTGACATACTTGAGGACAACGCTTTGACATGTAAAAGAGAGAATGGCAAAGAACCCTGGTTAGTTGCTTCCAGGCTTCGAGATCATCTTCTCTCTACCGGGGAGAGAAGGGATCCTCTTCTGTGGAAGATGGTATGCTCTTTTCTTTGAATCTATTGGTTACTTGACTAGTGTAAATCCCGTGCATAAATGCACTTTTTTTTTTAGGTCGGGATGTTAGAAATCTTAGCAAATAAAGATGATAAAATTTAAAGCGAATTTAAATATTTACACACTATGGATGAGTAATACTAAGTTAAAGTATAAGAATATACTTCGTATATATTTATTCGTAAGTTTATAGTATTAGAAGGTAAAGCTCTTTGTGAATATCTCCCATAAACAATGTCAATTAAAATTACGTAAAGCATGCATTTAGCGGACAATATATGAATTTACATATTTATAAAATTTAGATTAAATGAAAATTTCCATTTTTTAGCATGATCAGAAGTGTCAAAATTATAAAAAATTGAATTTAAGCAAAAGATTATAGTTTAATTATAAGATTATATTTTAATGAAAAGAAAATAGTTTAATAAAATGAAGTTTTACTTGTTTCCTTAATTAGATAGATGCATTTTAGAGGGAAAACTAAGGCATTGTTTGGATAGAAAAAATGGAGGGAAAGGAAGGGGAGGGAGAAGGAGGGAAGAGAAAGGAAGGGAAGGGGAGGGGAGGGAGAATGGAGGAGATGATTTTCCCTCCAAATCTTGCCTATGTTGGTGGGGAAATAATTTGCCTTGTAGGAAGGAAATGGAGGGATCCATTTTCTCTCCCTTCCAAATCCCTCTACCTTCATTTTGCTAACCAAACAATGGATTTCTCATCCTTCCAATTCCCTCCCCTCCCTTTCTTCTCAAATCCCTCAATCCAAACACACCCTAAGGGTCTGTTTGGATAGGAGGATTTGGAGGGAAAGAGAAGGGAGGGAAAGGAAGGGATGATAAATCCTTTGTTTGGTTAGCAAAAAATGGAGGTGGAGGGATTTTGAGGAAGGAAAATGAATCCCTCCACTTCCCCCCTCCAAGCCAAATTATTTCCTCTCCAACAAAGGCAAGATTTGGAGGGAAAATGACCTCCTCCATTCTCCCTTCCCTTCCCTTCCATCCCTTTCTCTTCCCTCCTTCTCCCTCCCCTCCATTTCCCTCCACTTTTGCTATCCAAACACACCCTAAGAGAATTTTTATTCTCTTAGTAGTGAGGAGGATTCTCTGTGAAACTGGGGTTTGAAGGAAAAGAGAGGCAAGGCAAACAATTTTTCTTCTTCTTCATTTTTTTTTTTTTTTTTTTTTTGAAATGAGGGGATTTATTTTCTATCGTACAAGCCTCTAATTAATACGCTCAAACGTAGGAAATGGCCAAGGCTTCATTCCTTCGCCCTTCCCCCTCCCCCTCCCCCTCCCTCCCATCCTCCTTCATGTTTTTTTATCCAAAGAATGCATGATGGTTGGTCTTGAAATTTTGTAGTGAATTTATTTTCGAGTAATCTAGTTCCTTAGGTGTGAGAAGTCTCCTAGAATGTTAGACATGTACATACTCATCCCAACCCGCAGACTCGTCCTGGCCTTTCGCTTCTCCCTTTTTCTTACTTTATAGTTTTGATGTCCATTGTCTTTTACTGCTGTTTAAATAGGTGGAAGAATTAGTAGAATCAGATTCTCGTCTGGACTGTTACCCAAAGCTTGTGAAAGGTGAATCAAAGGTGGTGTGGGAATGGCAAGGTATAGAAAGTTTATTTGTTGTCACCTGTCTTAGAATATGGTTTTCAGGTATCAATGTTTAAGGCTCACATAATTTGAAATTGGAAGCTGGTCTTTCACTTAGACACATTATTTGGTGAACTGAGGCCTTAGGATACTCTTGCTTTTTAGTAATTAGTTGGTGAACAGTGTATATGTATGAGATGGATGAACATTTTCTTGCTTTTGTGTCTGGTTCATGTCGAGTTAAAAATTTCCTTCCTCGTAACACATTTTTTTTCTGCAGATTATTCTAATTTAGCGCAAATTTATTCTTTTAGCTTTCAAATTGTGGTGTTCAAATTGCTTTTGTATTTAGTTAATGTAGACCAAGGCCATATTCCCTTGGCCCAAAACATATTTTAAGACATTGATTATTACCTTATCTTGGCCACCTCTAGCTGAGACTCAAGGTAGTAAATTTTTTGGATATAAATAATACGAGCTTATATAGTTGGGTATTATCCCTATGGCTCTTGTTGTGCTATCCTTTTAGGCATTTGTTTGCCATCTGTGTATATGTATGTCTATAGGTTTAAGATTACTTGAAGATATCATACTCTTCCAAATCCATCGAAGACGCATGTGCTGGATCTCTCTAAAAAGAATACAAAGTTTAGTGCCGAGTTGGAGTCCCATGTATCTAGAATTTAATTTTGTTTACAAAGACCCTGTTCAGACAAAAAAATTGCTTAGCTTTCAAAAAATATTTTTTCTTTCAAATCTTTATATACTTGTGTGTGTTCTGTGATCTTGTGTAGTTTATCATGTTGTGTCTTTTCCTGATTGAAAACTTATCTTATTTTTATCGTCTTTCTTGCTTCTCATTAGTGGAAGGTTCATTGAGTTCTTCAAGGAGGAAAAAGGTGGTGCCCAGTTATCCCGTCTCCGGTACATCAGCGATGAATTTTTCTGATAAGAAACAGCACTCAGTGGAAATAGGTGAGGTGTATAGCGCTTTCCTCGTGAGTCGTGATAATGATTTTGCATTGATCAAACTCTTAACACGTATTTTCTTTCGTTTCAGCTCTGGATTATAACGAAGTAAGGCAAATGTAATTATCCATTGTAAAGTCGCAGGAGTTGACGGGTTCCAAACTTCCAACCTATTTGCAATGTGCATGGTAAGATGCCTAGACTCCCCTACTAATGTTGTCTTGTAATTCGGCTATTCCATCACTAATTTTTTGTGTGGGTGAAGCAAGTCACAATGGCAATTTGATGCAAAGTGATGACGGGTTCTAACCCAGATCACGAGTACCTCCTATTTAGGACTTTTCCAGCTAAGATAACCAACATCACAAATTCAGTGTAAATTATGAAAGCAACTTTGAACTAGAAAGAACAAGGAGTGTGTCCATCTGCGCCTCTTTCACGATCATGTAATGTATGTCTTGTACGACTGTCGAAGTAAAGCATGTTTTCTGCTAGGGCCAGGATCCGAAGTCTTGACAGTATATAAGTAAGTATACATTGTCCAGGACAATTATTTATTTATGTGTACCACTGAATTTCCTAGATCGTACTCTTGTTAATACCGAATTACTTTAAAACAGATTTCTGCAGAAAAATGTGTCAATTAACATTAATGAATCTTCATCCTATTCAAAGCAATGTACATTGGAAGTATTTTTTTGAAAGGAAATGCTTATGTATCATTAGCTTGGTAAATCAAGAGCATCCAGCTCTACAAACGGCTCAATTCGCTCTGGAATCGTTCCCACCCAATACCGAGTAGAATAGTCAATCGGTACTAGATGAGCCAACTCGTGAGCTACAGAATTTCCATCTCTACGAATGAAATTGAAACGAACGCAAGCAAATTCACTAGCTAAGACAGATACTACTTTCCCCAATCTTCCGAAGTAATTTGTCGGGAAAAAATTCGCCTTAAGCATAGTTATCAGCTCCAAACAGTCGGACTCCAGCACGACATTGTCAAGGCCCATTTGTTTTGCCGTCATCAACCCAAACTCCGCCGCCTTAGCTTCAGCTATTTCCGGGTTCCACCTATCTCGTGACTGTTGAACCCCCATTCTTTCCACTCTCCCATTATGGTCACGTATCACCATCCCCAAACCACACCCCGCTTCCCCCATAACCGCCGCATCTACATTAATCTTCCATTGCCCAGCCGCTGGAGGTGACCATACCACCCTTTCCCTCCTTCGTACGGATGTAAAAGAAGCATTTATGGGCTGAGCCTTCAACCATTCATCCCAGAAACTCAAGGCCTTCATCACCACACAGCGCGAGTCAGTATTCAAAACCCCAAAATAGCTCTCATTCCGACAATTCCAGCTAGCCCATAGTAATACCAGGTACTTACTCGCTTCCTCTCCCTGAAACCGGCTCAGAATCCCATCGACCCAATCCACAATACTTCCACCAAAGGAGGTAGCAACTGGTTCATCCTCCAAACCCCCCGCATCCCAAACAGCCTGTGCATATGGGCAGCTAAACAGAGCATGAATCTCACCTTCAATTTCCCCACCACACCGCTGGCATGTCGGGTCGACCTCATGGACACGCTTTTGGATGTTCATCCCACACGGCAGCGCACCCTTACATGCCCTCCACACAAAATTCTTAATTTTTGGTGGTAATTTAACCCTCCATAGTCTCGACCAAAACTTTGAACAACTACTCGAACCCCCTTCTCCATTCGCAGCTCGCCTTTGTTCGAAAATAAAGTGATATCCCGATTTAACAGTATAAATTCCATTCTTAGTGTGAGCCCATGCTAACTTGTCCTCCTCATCGTCATAACACAAAGGAATCCTACATATCTCGCGGACCTCAAATTCAAACAAGTGTTGGCGAAGGAGCTCAACATTCCACCCTCTCGGCTGACCCACAAACCAGTCCGCCACCTTGCTTTCCTGCAATCCACTCACAGGGGAAATTAAACGAGGCATAGCCTCCGAAAAGCACCAGCGGTCAATCCAGAATCGAGCCCGCTGACCATTCCCGATAATCCACCTGCTACCTTTCTTAAACACGGGAAGAGCCTCCATAAGGCTGCGCCACACAAAAGAAGGATGGTGGCCAAGCGAAGCATCAAAAACATTACCGGACGGGTAGTATCTAGCAGATAAAACCCGAGACACCAGAGAATCCGGTCTCTCGTGCAGCCTCCAAATCTGTTTTGTCAGCATGGCCAAATTAAACGATTCAAAATGACGGTAACCCAAACCACCCTCCTGCTTTGACCGACACAATTTCTCCCATGCGACCCAATAAATTTGTCGTTTTTCACCACTATGGCCCCACCAAAATCTGGCAAGATCACCCTCAATCTTTGAACATAAAGTAGTCGGAAATTTAAACAGTCCCATATGATAGGTGGGAATCGATTGGGCTATAGCCTTTATAAGGATTTCCCTACCCGAATACGAGAGAAGTTTTTCTTTCCACCCCTTAAGCTTCTTCCAGATTCGCTCTTTTAAAGGGTTGAAGGCAACCGTCTTATTCTTCCCCACAACAGCCGGTATTCCAAGATATTTCCCCGGTGATGAAACTACATTCGCAGCCAAGAGTTGAACGACCTCATGCCTATCAACGTCACCAGTGCTCGGGCTAAAGAAGAGTTCGGATTTTTGTAAATTCAAACGTTGTCCCGAGGCCGCCTGATAAAGGTCAAGAACATCCTTTATTGATTCAGCATTTTTCCTGTCTGCACGACACAAAATCAACGAGTCATCTGCAAAAAAAAGGTGCGATAAACTAGGCGCCCCCCGGCACACCCGAACACCATCAAGACTCCTGCGGTTGACCTCCCTTGTAAGCAGCTTAGAGAAAACGTTGGCACATAGGATAAAAAGATAGGGCGAGAGCGGATCCCCTTGACGCAATCCCCGTCTAGGGCGAAAAAAATCAGACGGGTACCCGTTGATCAACACAGCTGACCTCACAGTCCTCACACAGCTCATCATTATCTCCACCCATCTCGGAGCGAATCCCATCTTAACCAAAACCCGTTCAAGAAAGCTCCACTCGACTCTGTCATATGCCTTGCTCATATCTAGCTTCAAAGACATATACCCCTTTTTTCCGGCATTATGTGACTTGAGAAAGTGGAAACTCTCGAAGGCCAATATGGCATTGTCCGCAATGAGACGCCCCGGAATGAAAGCACTCTGTTCCACCGCAACCAAATCATCAAGGAATATTTTTAGCCTGCCCACAATCACCTTTGATATCAGCTTATAAATGACGTTACACAGGGAGATGGGTCGAAAGTTATTTAATTCCGTGGCATGCTTTATCTTCGGGATGAGAACAATATGTGTATGATTTACTTGAGTCATGTCTGCTCTCCCCTCAAGGCAACTAATGACGTAGTCCGCTACATCATTACCAATAATATGCCAAAATTTCTGATAAAAATTAGCATTTAAACCGTCTGGCCCCGGAGACTTACTCGGCTTCATCTGGAATAAAGCCGTCTTCACCTCCTCCCTCGTGAACGGTTTTGTTAGTTCATCGTTCATTTCCCCCGTAACACAAGCATCCACGCACTCCAAAGCCTCCTCAATTCTGCTTGGTCCATCAGACGAAAATAAAGAGTCGAAAAACCCCATAGCAAGCTCTCGCAATTTCACCTCGTCAGTCACCCAGTTTCCCGCATCATCCTTTAGCCGAGAGATCCTATTCCTACGTTTTCTATTCGAAGCCCGAAGGTGAAAGAACCGCGTATTTCTATCCCCCTCCTCAAGATAACTTACCCGAGAACGTTGCCGCCAAAAGGTCTCCTCCGCCATAAGCAATCCATCAAGCTTCGAACACACGGCCCTTCTCTCCGTTACCACAGTATCTTCATGAGTGCAATTATCAAGGAAATTCATACGAGATCTAGCCTCTTCAATTTGTCGCCGAAGATCCCCAAAATGTACCCTACTCCACTCTCCCAACTCCTTCGTGCAGCAATTTAATTTGCTCAAAATGTACATTGGAAGTATTATGGGCATAATTGCGTAAAGAATACTTTTCCTTTCAGTTATTGCAATAGTGAATTATTTTCTTGAAAATATGTCCATTTCCCAGTTTGCCCTTCCCCACAGGGTCGCTCCATTATACAGTATGAGATGAGATGTCTGATAATTGCTCTCTACGTCTCAATTATTTATTATAATATGTAATTAACATTTATTTCGTAGGAGTTTCTCTCTTCCAGGACGGAAATGGTAGTTTCGACTTGATCGCTTTCACATTCTAATTATCTGGTGGTTGGTACTTGCCAACTACACATATTTGTGAAGTTTAATTTACATACGTCATAACTTAGAAAATAAATTGCAAAGGTCTATGTAATGTCATTTTCGAACTTAGGTCCGACCTAATCACCTTATTATGTTCCCGGGTCGTCACATTGAATTATATTGTTTGTCCAAATAACAAAATCTCAGAGATTTTCAAGATTGTTTTATATATGTCTACCTTGAAAATGACTTGATGAGTCCGTGGACCATAACATATAAATCTGATTTCACATTCACATCATTTAAATGCATAAAACGAAAAATGAATTGATAATTACTCCGTTAGTGATACCAAAGATTATGTTTGCACTTTGCACTGCCGATTTTGGAATTAAGCTGTGAGGTCCATTTATCAACTTCAATCGTGGTTGCGCGAGTACAATCATAGTCTTCTTATCTTTGCGTCCAACCATTTATACTTTATTTAATCAGTAAAAGGGTTTTTTACATAGTATCCCTGTGTTTTTGCGAATTAGCCATTATTGTAACCCTAAACTTTTATTCTGTCAATATTTGTGCTAGTGCGCCGTTAAATAATGTCTTAACCTATTAATCCCTCTTTCCGAACAATAATAACCAATCATCAACCTCCTAACCTCTTCTTCATCGAACCACCATTCACCTCGTTGCACCCTCATTCCACCACCACTCATGATGTCGCACCACCATCTCACTTGTCTTAGGAAATGTTGGACCGAAGGTAGGATCAGAATTTTTTTAATTCTGATTCCGCTTTGATAGATTTCGATCCGAACCGGTCCATTTTTCCGGTCTGAACCGGATTTTGCCAACCAAATGAGTAGGCATGTCATCAATTAGCTGAAAAAATTGAAGGAATAGAAGTTTTAAGATTATGACGATGGTTAAAGATAAAAGTTAGCGGTACCGTATCATGTATATTTCGAAAAGTAAAGGGGTACGATGTAAAAATCACAAAAATACGAGGATACTATGTAAAAAATCCCATTAATAAATTTATTGGGAGGTTCAACTACGAATTGATTGAAAAATAGTAAAAAAGTAATAAAATACACGTATATTATAAAATACAGTACTAAATTTATTGGGAGATTTATCCCTAGCTTGGCCTTGCTTGGCTTGTGCTCAAGAAGCAAAACTCGAGCTCGAGCAGATCTCGAGCTTACCCGAGCTTGAAAAAAATGTGCTCGCTATCAAGCTTGCGAGCTTTAACGCGAGCTCGAGCCAAAATTGAGCTTATATATAATTGTTTTTTTAGCCGATATTTTCAATAACAAGGCTTGAAGGTTATATGTAAAAGTATTTGGCAAATCAATGAGCATTTGATGTGTGATAAAAATAGGTAATCATAATAAAATATTTTTATAAAATATGAGCAATTTCTTATCCAATTACACAAATTTGAGCCAAACGCGAGCTTTTCGAGTCGAGCCAGCGTTTGCTCGGCTTGACTCGTTAAGCTCTCGAGCTGAACCCAAGCCCGGCTGACCGAGCCGATCTCGAGTTACTCGCGAGCTGTTTCGTCTCATTATCTCACGAAAAATAAAAAAAATAGATAAATAATTCGAACGAACTGAGGTAGATGATTATTTTACCGCCCAAATACACCCAATTGGTATTGGGTTTCGTATCACCATAATCATATAAAATTTTAATATTTTAATAATATAATTATATAATAATAATACGATCTAGCTTTGATGATACTGATTCTCAATACAACTTGATGACGCTAAGCCTTATCTCATTTTTTTGTTGTGTTTGTACTTTGATTCAAATTTCAAACAAATTTTCCATTTAAAATGTTTTCACTCCTTAAATTCTCTTATGAGTTTTTTTTTCTTCCCAAGCTATTTTGACCACATTTATCGTCTTAATAACCTCTCCAAAATTATCTAAAGTGGGCCAAAATGATTTGGACTTGCTAGTAAGAAAGCACATTTAAATAGGAATATTTTACATGGTACTCTTCAATTTTTCGACTTTCTACATAATACCTCTACACTTTTTAGAACATACATGGTACCCCTAATTGTTGTCATTATCACTAAGTGTACCCCTAAACTTTATTTTCCGATCCTTCAATTAAACTCAGTTTTAGGCGTTAAGTGATTACTTGGACGCGTAACCAAGCTTATCATTTATCATCCCATGACATAAGGACTCTATTAGGCTCAATATCCATCTTTGGACGTGATAATTTGGCAAGGAATCAATAAATTTTTCGTCAAATTTTTTTAGCCCATATATATCAATAAATATTAGGATCGAGATAGATCTTGAGCCTAATAGAGTCCTTATGTCATGGGATAATAAATGACAAGTTTGTTACGCGTCCAAGTCATTACCGATCCTAATATTTATTGATATATATGGGCTAAAAATATTTGACGGAAAATTTATTGATTCTTTGCCAAATTATGACGTCCAAAGATGGATATTGAGCCTAATAGAGTCCTTATGTAATGGGATGATAAATGACAAGCTTAATTGGTTACGCGTCCAAGTCATTACCTAACGCCTAAAACTGAGTTTAATTGATGGAAAATAAAGTTTAGGGGTACATTTAGTGATAATGACAACAATTAGACCATCCCCAAGCAAGGTCAATTGGTAGGTCATGACCTTGCTTGGGTCAAGTTAATTACAAATTAAGAGGAGGATTAGGATGACCCAAGGTAGAGAAGGTCAATTTGTGACCTAAGGTAGAGTAAATTGACCCACCAATTGACCCTCTATGTGTCACAATTTTATTGGTTACAACATTTAAAAAAAAAAAACTAAATAAAGTGGAAGTAAGAGAAAGGTTTTGGTTGGGTATTGAATATGGTAAATGATTGGAAATGTTGGAAATGTTGGAAAGTGGAAAAATGATTGGGTTGGTGACCTAGGTCGTGACCTTCTGCTTGCGAGGGTGAAAGTGGGTCAAGATTAATAAGATGTGATTAAGAGAAAAAAATCCGATTGACCCGATTAAGTCGACCTTTTGCTTGGAGATGGTCTTAGGGGTACCATGTATGTTTTAAAAAGTATAGGGGTACCATGTAGAAAATAGAAAAATTGAGGGGTACCATGTAGAATATCCCTTAATATTATATACATTTGATGGGGCATATTCTGCACCCGCTGACCAGTCAACATATTGAGCAAGGTCAAAGATATCCACAGCAAGTCAACGGCTTAGGCAGCCTAACCGACGAGGCCTATCGGCCTGTCAGATGGGTCCCGGCCGGGGCAATCGATCGGCCGGGCACACATCCGCGAACTCATATCCAAGACCCCTCGGCGGTGAGTCAACAGGGCCCGCCGGCCTGCCATAGGTCCCTCGGCCGAGGGGTAGATCAGTCTTTCCACCTGCTAGCCACTTGGCCACTTGGCCACTACGTGACAAAAGGTGAAAGTCTATAAATACTCCTCTACTCTCATTGAGTAAAGGATCCACAATTTAACCTAAGAATCACTATTCATCTGGTAATTTCTTCCTTATCTCTCTACAATATATATACTTCACCAAGTAACCACAACTTATCTTTCTAAGTTTACTGACTTGAGCGTCGGAGTGAGTTCGCTCGGCCGAAAGCCGAGCCCTCAGTTTGCTCATTGTTTCAGGAGACCGCAAGGAGGAGTTAACAAAAGACGTCATTCTACAAGCACGGGTGGTACAAATAACTGCTCTGGAATTACACCCGGAACAACATTAATATTAATGATCACTTATACAAACTATATGCTTAGTTAGTGGTTTTCAGGTATTTGTTGAGGTTGATAGGTAAACTGTTCGGAATGGTCTATAAAGTATGAATTCAGGGATGAGAAAATTAGAGAGGTGATGAAGATGATTGAGTGAGTGTGGAAGGGTAGGCTCTACGTTGGCGCTAGGGTTGGCTTGGAAGGTGATCGAGGGTAGGAGAAGAATAATCTTGTTCATTTTTCCGTTTGAAACTTTGAACTAAATAACCCCTTACTTTTCATGCTATATGTACTTCCTCCATTCAACTCCACTCTACCACTTTCCTTTTTCACGTTTGCCAACGCGTGTTTTACGCGCTAAATATCGTTAGCTACGTATTTGCAAAAATTATAAAAGTTAGATATTTTTAATGTACTCGTAAAGACGAATCAAACAAGATCCCACATGAATATATTTCCACTTACGTATCGAGAGAAAATCGAAATTAAATACACAATTGTGAATAGTGTACAAAAGTGAAATAGGTAGAGTAGAGTTGAATGGAGGAAGTATAATCTAATGTATAATCTAGTCTTTTCACTTCATTTTTTTTTTGGCAAATTCACTTCATCTTATCTAAAATAAAAATGAACTACGACATTACGTATCATAAAATTCTAAGGCTTTACAATTCAGATCTAAGTTACGACGAGTCGACGATAGTTGTCCGCGTACTCGCACGTCGCAAACAATAAAGTATCCAACGCTGAGGGTGGATATATAGATGCACAAAATCTCGTTGAAGACGGCGATATCCGTCACAAGCTTGTGACGGATACCATTTCCTCAAACAAAATACTCATGAGAGGTGAGTGAGGAAGTATATGGGGGTGCCCCACCTTATCCCCTCTCCCTTTTTATGAGAGGTTTTCAGCTAAGCCCGTCACAAGCAAGACGCTTTCATAGTCAAACCCCTAAATCTATGCATTCAATTAGTTTGTGTAGTCAGTCTATAAGGGCATCTAGGTAGCTAGTCTGTGGCTGTCTGTTTATTCATTGAGAGAAGATACGACATTCACGTAAGACTTTTCAGATAAAGTAATACACATGTGATCCTATCCTTTCTATATTTATCTCATTCGGATAATCCTTTGAGGTTTGAGATTTTGTCCGAAATACCCAAATTTTTGGTCCGGAAAACTTTAAGAGACCATAACTTGTATTTTTGAGTTCAGAAAGTTTGTTCGATCAAAAAAACTTTGACATACAAAAACTCATAGCCAGAGGATCCAAATACGACAATTTTTTTTTTCAAATCGTAGCTCTCGGAAAGATGATCAATTTGAAAAAAAAAATTATCACTTTCTGAACTCAAAAATACAAGTTATGGCCTCTTAAAGTTTTCCGGATAAAAAAATTGGGTATATCGGGCAAAATTTCAAACCTCAAGGGCACCGCGTGCATTTTCCCTATCTCATTTTTCCCTAAGTTGATTGCGAAAATAAATTAAATGGGTCTCCCCTTAAACGAGCATATTCGTCTTAAGTTTAAGCTCTGTTTCTTTTTGGTGGAATGGTGTTGAACTGAACTAAATCGAGTTAAACTATACTGTAATGAACTAAATCGAGCTAAATAGAGCACAAGTGAATGAAACTGAGCGAAACTAAAGTAAGTTGAAATTAAGCTAGAAATTAAACTAAACTGGGCTTAAAAGATGCCACCGGTGGAGGGTCTCTTTGAGGATTCGTTAATTCCCACACCGGTGCGCTCTCATGGTTTCGCCCTGGGCTTCGATGGGACATCACCTGTGAGGAGGCGTGTTGGAATATATAAACCCACATGTGAGGTTGTCCCACATTGTTGGAGAAAGAGAGATTGGGCTAGTTTATTACCAAGAGGGCTACTCCTCCTATAGCCAATTGATTTTAGATTGGAACCTCTCTTGTGTTGTCAAGTGGTACGCCTCTCCTCCATTTGGGTGCGGCCCGACCCGTTTGCATGTTCTAACATGGTATCAGAGCCCAAGGTTTAGTCTTGGGTTGTAAGGCAAAGACAGGTTCGAAAAGCGACGACATTCTCATCCGACGAAAAACTGGGCCACTATTTAGCGGGTCCGAAAAGCGACGATGTTCCACTACAAAGAAAAGGTTCCATAGCGACGGATAAATCCGTCGCAAATAACGAAATATCATCGCAAATATAGTATTTGCGACGGATATGCGACGGAATTAGCCCGTCACGTATAATCTTCGCAAAATAAAACTTTGCGACGGAAATTCCGTAGCAAATGAATTTCTGCGACGGATAAAGGCGTCGCAGGATTCCGTCATAAAAGTTGGTCCTGCGACGGAAATTCCGTCACAAGACACTGTTCATGCAAGCCACGTAGCCTCTTGTGGACATGGGTCACGTCTCGGTCTGCGGATTTAGGCCGCCTACCGGTCTGCGGTCACGGGCCACCTGCACGCCAAGCCAATCTGTGGACATGCAGAGGTCTCTTTGAAAGCCACGCTCGGCGGCGTTGAAATGCTTTCGACCGGATCGCTTTAGATCGGTCGGTATCGTCTCGGCAAGGGCCGCGAAACGATGTAGAGATGTTCGGAGTCGCCACCAAGCATTTGTGGGATGCCTGGAACCTGTTCAAAATCCACATTATACCTAGGTCAATCAAGGCAAAAAGCGGTGCTTGACATAGGTACTAAAGATAAGGACTCGTCCCCCTTTTAGCATTCTATGCCTAAAATGACTCTCGTACGCCCTGGATAAGGCCATCCACTATCCAAAGGTTCTGAGTAAGGGGTGAGGGTACGTATTGGGAAGCCCTTTAATCGGACACCCAATCTCGCCCGCGTTAGCAACCTCTACTGATCGATCGTGGTTGTTTAAGTGTAAAAGTTGATAGAACGGTTAAAATGCATGAATGCGCATCCAAAAGTTTAACCTAACATGTGAGATTTATAAGTCGGTTTGTTAATCCAAATATCAAGTATAAGATGTCAAGTTGGATTTAGATTGATTTGCATGTGAAAACGGAAATTAAACATCCATTTACCAAATTCGGGTTATGATGCTTAACACGATCCATTTATTTGAAAAAGGATGTCAAATGACAAAGTGTAAAAACGTAAGCTTGTCAATCTGATCCGTCATGTATTCGGATTAACCGTAATCGGGATCGTCCTAGACAAATGCTAAAAACGAGACAGAATAGTGCCAGGCAGCTCCATTGGGGCGTGAGCCTATTGGCGAGGGATAGGGATGTCAATGGATCGGGTTCGGGTCGGGGGAAGCCTCATCCGTCATCCATCCGTCTTTTTAAAATCTCATCCAACCCGTCCGTCATCCGTGAAACATGTCATCCGTCATCCATCCATCCATCATCCATGGATGAAACGGGTGGATCGGGTGATAAACGGGTGTTGTGCATTTATAATTTCAAGTTTAAAAAAATGATGATTTTTTTTTCTCTACAAAAATAAAGTTAGATAATTAATTTAGTTTAACTTTCTAGTGGGTAGGCTTACAAAATATTTATATTGAGAGTAGAAAAATATGAAAATTTAAATATTTTATATCTTAATAATGTGTTATATGTAAAAAAAAATTAAATAAAAAATAATAAAATCGGGTGATGGATGGATGGCGGGTGGAATTTCTTCATCCAACCCATCCGTCATCCACATCCGTTTCATCCGTCATCCATCCACCATCCATTTAAATCGGGTTTTCATCCATCTTTTAGGATCGGGTGGATCGGGTTTTGATGGATGCGGGTGAAATTGACATCCCTAGCGAGGGAAGGGGCTCTGCCCTGGTTTTGAAAGATGGAAACAGACGGCCTCTTGGGGTGCGAGCCATGAGGCGAACCAAGAGGTGCCTCCTGGTTGTTAAAATGGTTGTTTAAAACCGTATTTGTGAATAAATGATTTGCAAGTATGATTTGCATGACTCGGAATAATTACTATAATATTAGTAATATTCGTTGTCGGATTTGCATATTTGAAAAGTATAGTTTACAAATAAAAACGTAAAATGTTTGATTTGAACTAATCATGTTAAGTTCATTTCTTTGTAATTAGTCAAGTTTGTCATCGTACTCGGATTAAACCGACATGGTATAAAGAACCAAGGATGATTATGAATTATGACTAATATGTTTACAAATGTAAACAAATGAGAAAAATGCTAAATAAAAGAAAAGGGTGTTAAAATACCCATTAATTTGTAATTAACCAATAATATCATCGAGTCACGGAATAAACCGTCATGGTATAAAGAACCAAGGATGATTTTTGTAATGGTCAAAATATGTTTATCATAAAAATGAATTAAAATGGTAAATAAAAGAAAAGGATTTCCTTTAAAATGTAATTATCCAATTAATATCACCGAGTCACGGATTAAACCATCATGGTATATGGAACCAAGGGTGATTATAATTTATGGCTAAAAAGTTTGTCATAAAAATGATTTGAAACATTTGAAATGGTAAAAACCGATTGCAAATAAGAAATGAAATAAAGAGGAAAGACGAGAACAAACACGGATGAGTTTGATCCGATAACCCATAAGAGGCGCGAGCCTCTTTGCATAGCAAAGGGCTTCTGTCTCGGGCTAAAACTCGGTTTTGGCTCGTCAAACCTATGTTTGAACCGTGTTATGCATTGTTCATGTTTATAAAGTTATGAAAACAGTAAAGACATGAAATAAATGAGATATTTACACCCTCAAACTTACATGTATTAATGTTTGCGAAGTAGACAACTTTAGAGACGGTTTTCTCGTTGTGACTAATCGCGATCAAAGAAGTTTAATAAAAAGGTGCCTTAAACAAGGATTTTGTTTTGAAAATATGTTAATTAAAATATGTTGATTGATGAGTTGAGTTGGTCGAATGGGTCGGTCGAATGCACGGCGACGGTACCAAACAATATGTGTAAGGCTTGTGTTTACGATCGGTAGGTCGTAAACAGGTGTCGATTTTGTGACTTAGGAAGTCGAGTATAGATGTAATACTACGGATTTTATTAAGCTAAGTACTCGACCGAGTAGAGCCTACTCGGCCGAGTAGTGCTAAGTGCATGTTATGTTTGGCTTCTGCCGAGGAATACTCGGCCGAGTATGATGAATACTCGACCGAGTAGAGGATACTCGGCCGAGTATGCTCTATACTCGACCGAGTATCCGGTTCGTCGAGTGTTATTTCAAATGGTTTGATGCGGGAGTAGTTAGGGGTTATTTATTCGATAAACAGTTTCTAAAACATCATTTTACAAAATCTAATCAAACGTACGACGCTCTAATCACTCCCAATCTCTCCTTTGTGTATGTATGGACAATCTTAGCAATCGCATTCAATCATTCATCCTTTCGTTGGTAAGTCTTTATTCCCATGATTGTTGGTGTTTAATTCTAGGGTTTGCCTTTAATCATGAATTGGGGGAAATGGGGTTTTGCAGTTAGTGATTGGAACTATGTGATTGTTGTTGTAGGTGACGATGTGGTATTTGTTATGCATTTGTATGGTTGATTGCAGCGCAAGCGGATTGCGAAAAGGTAGGGTTTCCCTACTCAGTTTACTGTTCTTTGTAAGACATGTTTGTTGTGATTATTGTTATCTGTTGATCATCGGAGTATGGAGATTGTTGTGACGATGTTGGTGTGAGGGGATTGAGATGGCTGTGATGTCATGTGATTGTGATTGTGGTGGAGTCACTTGCGGGAGTGGCTTCACACCCTAGTTCGCCCTCCGTGGAACCCGCCACGGGAGGGGATGTGCACATTAAGGGACAGGGATTGTTAGTCGCTCGTTGATGAGCTGGACTAGGTGGGGATGGGCTGCGGTCACCCACTGGCGGCGAGGATTACCTGTTGCGATGGGTAATGCAGCGGGGCTACACACTTCGGTGTGTAGTCGATTACTGTGTGAGATCGATGGTCAGCTGGTTGTCTTGTTGTTGTCTTATATTGATTGAGTAGAACTGACCCCGTGTTGTTGTTTTGTAAAACCTGCGGTGATCCATTCGGGGATGGTGAGCAGATTGTGACAGGTAATGCAGATGTTTAGCTATGGGACAGTCATGGGGAGTCATCACGTCAAGTCTAGCTTCCGTTGTTATGAGTTTAGATGTCTTGGATTTCATTTGTATTGAGACATTGTACGTTTATTTTGAGTTGGTCTGAGATAATGTAATCTTTAACTTTTATACTTTAATAAATGTTGTTTGGAATTTGTAACTTTGATATACTAACCTCGGGAAACCGAGATGGTAACAGCCTTTCATGCTAGGGTAGTCCTTGGCAAGGTACCTTGGTATGAGGGGGTGTTACAATAGAAGTTTAAGGGAGATGTGAGGGGGCGGACGCTCGCGTGAATATTATGGTGTGTGAAGGTTGGTATTTATAGAGAAATGGGGGTGGTAGCAAGTCGGTTAAGTTTGCTTGCTGGCCAAGGGCATACCTAAAGAGGCGCGAGCTACCTTGAGATACAAATGGGTGTATTGTCCCTTTCGCAAACTTGAATTTTGCATTTGTTCTAACCAATGTTTTGTTGGTTGTGATTTGAGGTCTTTGAGGTTTTCTTAGCCGTGTAAGCTTCCTCTTGGGTGATATTTGTGGTAAGTATTTTGTATCTTTGACTCGGGTCTGACCCGTGTGAGTCGGGATTTGAATTTCGAGTCGGTTTTTGGCCCGGTGTCGGTTTTGACTCTAATTAGGGTCATTTTAATGGAAATGACATGATGAAAATATTCATGGCATTATTTTTTACATTCGAGATTTGGGTTGACTTGAGTTGCGGGTTTCTGAGTCGGTTTTGGGTCCGAAGACGGTTTTAACTCTAAATAGTGTTATTTTAATGCAAATGAAGTTAGAAAACTTTTGAAATCATTTTTCATATCCGAGTAGTGCATCAAACCGTCTCATGTATAGCCAATCCACGCACGCATATCAAAAACACGTTATAGTCCGATCATCATCGGGTGGTTTTTGGAAGGTGCAGATACTGGGTATCTACAGAGCCCCCACTTTGACTGAAGCTTGGACAGGGCGAAAGTCAAAGTATGATCTCCAGGTCAATCGAATATTACAACCTGAAAACCATTGCGACATCGAGGCGACTCAAAAAGGTTTGAGCCAAGGACCCGCCGTCGGGAAGGGCGACGCCAAGGCGACTCGGGGATTCGAGTCAAGGACCTGCCGTCGGGAACATTTTAGAGTCTGTCGACTTCCGACGCGGGTCGTTTAAAGTCCATTACACTACGTATAAAGGCTCGCCAGCCATAAGAAGGAGTCATACCTGAGGCATCTTCGGGATACGTCCTTGAATCTTTTGCGCGCAAAGGCTCGCCAGCCGGTGTTGAAGGCGGTGCATTTTGAGGCTCGCCAGCCATAGGAAGGAGTCATACATGAGTCATCTTTTTTATATGTCCTTGAGTCGTATCTTGTGTGCGTGCAAAGGCTCGCCAGCTGTGATAAGGAGTCATACCCGAGGCATCTTCGGGATACGTCCTTGAGTTGTACCTTGTTTGCGGACAAAGGCTCGCCAGCTTGTGAAAAGGAGTCGTACCCGAGGCATCTTCGGGATATGTCCTTGAATTGTACCTTGTTTGCATACAAAGGCTCGCCAACTTATGAATAAGAGTCGTACCCAAGGCATCTTCGGGATATGTCCTTGAATTGCTTCTTATGTGCGTGCAAAGGCTCGCCAGCTATGTTGACGGTGCGTTTTGAGGCTCGCCAGCCATCGATGGTCGGAAGATCAACTGCGGGAAATAGTCCGGAACATCGGGCTTATTTTGAGATATTGTTTGGTAATGACTTCCAACCAGGTTGACGTTGATAGGTTCGGCTAGGGAGCGACGAACTCTAACATGCTGGGCCCTCAATGAACTCCGTGGGGATAAATCATCTCAGCAAGGCTCTCTGGAAAACCATTTAGGGAGAGCGCTGCGTCGGGATCATGAATGATGTTGTGAGGATCTTTGAAAGACCTATGTGAGATCCATTTGAAAATCGGCACTCGCTGGGGAGTTAGAAACTTCTTAGGACTCGCCGAGGATATGAGTTGTTGCTCGTTGGAAGGTATCGTATGCTTGCAAAAAAAAAAAAAAAAAACGTACAGCAGCAACTTCAGTTGTCTACTCCTGCTTTCACTCTTGCAGTAATTCAACTCCCTTCATTCACTCCAATTTCAACAACCACCTACCAACAATAAAATTAAACACAAATTATAACTTATTATTTTTTTAAATAAAAAAAAAATCTTATAAAAAGAGGACAACATTCAGTCAAATTTTATTATCTTCTACCCACAAAAAAATTACTTTTACAGTAAAAAAAAAAAAAACAAAAAAAACATTTACATATATCTAATTTTCCAAAAAGTAATGGATTTAAACGAATATGATATTTCAAATTATGGCACCTATGATCATTTATCTCCAAATAATTCAACTTTCGATTTAAATCAAAGTACTCCAACTTTTACCGAATTATTATCGGGTACCCAATCAAGTCAAAAACTTGATATTTTTGGAAATCCAATGTTGTTGTCTCGACTCCCGACAAACGACTTTGTAGCGGAAACCCCTCTTTATTGTGCTACTAAATCCCAAAAACCACCATCCAAAAAAAATCACATCAATTTAAAAAATGACGGAAAAAATTGGACCGATAAAGAGGATGAAGCTCTTATGTCCGCTTGGATTTTAAGTAGCACCGACTCGGTATTGGGCAAAAACCAAAAATATATCACAATGTGGAATTCGGTTTACGAATTATATGAACAAACTCGTAAGGAAAATCAAAATGATGCTGAAATTGGCATTAGGAGCCTTGAGGGAAAGAGAAATCGTTATAAACGACTCAATTTCCTAGTAAACAAATGGGTTGGGTGCTATTCTAAAGTTGTTAATCGTCTACCGGCAAGCGGTACTAACATAGAAGACGACATACAATTAGCTCAAAAATTGTTTCGTAATGAGAACAATAATAAAGAATTTGTTGAGTTTCATGTTTACGATAAAATCACGAGTAAGCATGCAAAATAGAGTTTACAAAAAAATCTAACTGATGCAAGTGAGAACATTAGTTGGTCGGGTTCAAAACGGTCAAGGGCGGAAATGGATTCTAGCCCATCAAGCGTCAATATCCCTACGCCGTCTAGTTTTAATGTTCGAACCCCATCTAGTTTAAATGTCGAGGGTTACGAACGACCCAAAAGAAGGGAGGCAGCGAAGAAGAAAAGGCAGGGTAAAGCTCCTATGGCCGAGTCCGACTCAGTGTTTACTCCGGGTGATATATCAGTTATGGAAGGAAATAGACTATCAACGAAAGAGCAAGTTGGGTTTCGACAAAAAAGAATGGCTGCAGATTTTAAAATCGAAAGACTCCTAATTCAAGGCCGGAAAACTGAAAACGAGATGATTTGGCTAAACACAATGCTCTCGCAACAAAATTTAAGCACAAAAGATCAAGAAATGAAGGATAAGCTAATCGACAAATATATGTCCCAACTTTAAGTAATTATTTCTGTTTTAATTTAAGTTTTTAATGCTATGTTTAATCATGAATCTTCGGTGTTATGTGAGCTACGGATGTAATCGCAAACAAGAACAAAATCTTCGGATTTAATCTACGGATGAACAAACAAACGAGATGAACAAATTAATCTTAACAATGCACAAAGAAATGATATGAACAAACAATGAAACAATAAAATTTTAAACGAGATGAACAATTAATCTACGGATGAACAAACAATGAAACAAATTAATCTTATTAGTCTTAACAACACAAAAGCAGCAGTTTATTAAATTTTAAACGAGTTCTAGCAGATGGTGTTCATACCAGCTTTTCCGGCTTTGAAAACCTCAATCGTGTATAGATCGTGTCCATACCAGCACAAATTAATCTTATTAATCTGGAGTACGCGACATATTGGGCAAAAGAATGTTTATATCGTGTCCATCATCTCTGTTTGGAGACGATTGAAGATGATTAATCGTGTATAGAAGATGATGGTTTATTAGATGATTGAAGATAATCGTGTATAGATCGTCTGTGGAGATTAATCGTGTATAGATGGAGATCGTGTTTGGAGATGATTGAAGATGAAGACGATTGAGCGATGAGCGATATGAAGATGGTTTATTAGATGATTGAAGATGAAGACGATGAGCGATATGAAGACGATTGAAGATATTGAAGATAGAGATTGAAGATAGAAATAGGCTTTCCGATGAAGAATGGGAAGCCGAAGCCGATGAGCGATCTGAGTCTATACAAAACCTTATAACCCAACGTATTTATGAATACGTCAATAGAAGAGTACGTCAAACAACTCCTTCCGCAAGACGTCCTCGGAGAAACATCGAGAGGAATCGCGAAGAAGGTCACAACCAGTTGTACAACGACTACTTTATGAACCCAGTCTATCCACCTGAGCTATTTCGCCGCAGATTTCGCATGCGCAAGCATGTATTCATGCGATTAGTTGATGCTCTATCATCCAGTGATCGTGTTTTCCAACAAAGACAAGGTGGTAATGGGAGGCCTAGTTTCTCACCATTATAGAGATGCACAGCTGCTATAAGAGTTTTAGCATATGGTACGTCAACTGATTCATTAGATGAATATTTGCGTATGAGCGATACAGCTATGAGGGATTCTCTCAAATCGTTCGTAGAAGGTGTGATACTCAACTTTGGGAACGAGTATCTACGTAGACCAAATCCTGACGACTTAGCTAGATTACTCCATATGGGTCAGGTACGTGGATTTCCTGGTATGTTGGGTAGCATTGATTGCATGCATTGGGAGTGGAAAAACTGTCCAACAGCATTGGCGGGATAATATGGTGGGAGAAGTGGGAAGCCAACAATTGTTTTGGAAGTTGTCGCATCGTATGATTTATGGATATGGCATGCTTTCTTCAGTACACCAGGTTCGCTCAATGATATTAACGTTCTTCAACGTTCTCCATGATTTAATGAATTGTTAGAAAAATCTGCGCCAGCTGTTAATTTCACGGTTAATGGTACAGAGTATAATATGGGATATTATCTTGCTGATGATATATGTTCCGGGTGTAATTTCGGAGCAGTGTTTTGTGACCACGTAAGCTTGTGGAATGATGTTGTTGCTTGTCTCTTCCTTTCGCTCTTTCCTGTTTAAGATGAACAAACTGAGGGCTCGGCTTGGTACCGAGCGTACTCACTCCGACGCTCAAGTCAGTAAACTTAAAAGGGATAAGTTGTATGTTACTTGGCAAAGTATATTGTAGAGAGATAAGGGAGTTTATACCAATTTGTGAGATGTTTAGGTTATTTTTCGGGTCCTTTTCTCAATGAGAGAAGTGGAGTATTTATAGACTTTCACCTTTTGTCACGTAGTGGCCAAGTGGCAGAGCAGGTGGAAAGACTGTTCTACCCTCGGCCGAGGGACCCATGGCAGGCCGGCTGGCCTGGTTGACTCCATGCCGAGGGGACTGGATGTGAGTACGCGGATATGCCTCCCGGCTGGCTAGTTGCCTAGCCGAGACCCAAGTGACAGGCCGACAGACTGCGTCGGTTAGGCTGTCTAATACGTTGATTTGCTGTGGATATCTTTGACCTTGCTCAATATTTTGACTCGGTCAGCGGGTGCAGAATATGCCCCATCAATTCTTCCCCGGCTTCTTCTTCCTCGGCTTGGTTCTGTTCAGGCCGTACCATATCCCCCCCCCCCCACATGGATGTGTAATGGACATCCTATGTGGAAAAGAAAGTGGCGCTGGCCGAGACCAAGGTTGAGAGTGCCGTGTGCTTTTGATTGCCCCCGGCCGGTGCTGCCAAGCTTGGTTGATCAGCTGGCCGTTGGCAAGTAGATACCAGGAAGCGTGTCAAAGAAGAGTGGTTACTGTGTGTCGATTGACATTCCGTGGCTGCATGCTCGACACGTGGCTTGGCATTGATTGGTGGACGTTTCATGGGCTTTGCCCTGATTGGTCCGCTTCATGGGCTTTGCTCTATAAATAGAGCAGTGTGCCCCTCAATTTTCCGCACAAATTTCATTTTCTCAAAAAAATTTCTTCTCTCTAGTTATTTTCTCGAAGAAACTTCTCTCTAGTCTTCAAAGCGTTACTCGGCGTAACACTTTCTTCCAAGGTAAACAAACAAATTTTTTCCCAACTCTTTTATTTGTTAAGTAATTGTTGTCACTATGTCTTATGCGGATGCTCAACCCAGTACCTCTGCGCCGGGGGGCGAACCGTCGCATCCTTATGAAGAGGAGCCACTGGTTGTCACGCCGATAGGGTTTGGGGGTCCTAAGTCGCCTTCTCCTGAGATTGATCCAAAATTTTTGGAGGGTTTTGATGATGATGATGATGATGATGAGGCGACTCAATCTGATTCGGAGAGTCCGCATCTCTTGGATCACGGCGACGCCTGTTCGATCAGTCCTGATCGTGCTTGGACGAATAAGTTCGCTAGTTGTTCCGGTCCTGATCTTTTTAAAGACCATTACTCCTTCGGCAGGGGGTATAAAATTGTCATCCCTGAGGATGGTCAGGCGGTCTGTTGTCCTCCTGACGGCTGTATCGGCGTGTACATCAGACACCTGGAGTATGGGCTCCGGTTTCCTCTTAATGTACACGTTGCTGCCATAATTAAGGCTATGAACGTCGCCGTGGCACAACTGCATCCGTTGGCCATCAGGACGATTATCGGCTTCGTGTGGCTTTGTCTTTTTAAGGGGGAGGTCCCAACGGTTAACCTGTTCCGCCGGCTTCATCATCTTCGGCAGTTTACCCTCGGTGGCACGGGGTGGTACAAAGATCTGAGGCGAGGCGGGTTATGTTACCGTTTCGAAGTTGACATCTTGCAAGGACTGGAAGGGGCGGTGGGTATACGTCGAGGTTCCGGAGGACTATCCGCTGCCCCGGTCCTTTCAGAGCCGCGTCAATTTGCGGTGTGAAAATCAGGGGGAGCATGACAAATATGTCCCCCGGAATAAGCTTAAGATGGACGCCAGCAGGGTCTATCTTAATGAGGACGAAAAGCGGGCAATGAGGCTGTTTGAGGCTGAGAAGGATGGTACGCCGAAGGGATGGATGCCCCCGACGCAGATCGTTCTTCAGGATGAGCTGCTCTGCCACGTCGGCCTCATACCGGCCCTCAGCCAGGGTGAGTGGGGTCGGTGTGAGGCCCATCTTTGCTTTTTATGTTTTTGTATTTTGAATCTTGGTTTATTTCTTTTGCTTAACTCCTGCTTTGCTTCTTTTGCACCGATTTGGCCGGAATCGCCCGCCTCCGTCCTCCGAGGGTTGGGACTTGACGAGAACGGGAGAGTTGTTGTGCTGCATCCTAAGGCCTTGCCACGTGATCGCAGACCGGCTCCTCACGAACTTATGGAGCAGCAGTTGAAGGCACTGGATGTGACGGCGGCTCAGGCGCAGATTGCCGGTAACGTGCCGCGCCGGAAACCAAAGACAACGTTTACGGTGGCAACGGCGTCAACCACAGCTCCATCTGCAATCCCCGTAGTCCAAAAGGAGCAGGTGGTCATCGATGTTGAAGAGGAGGTCACTGTTGCGGAGGGTCCTCCTCCTTCAAATAAGAGAAAAGAGGCCGAGTCTGCCGCCGCTGCTGTTACCGAGGCTCGGAAAGAAATGGGGCCAGTCGACCCTCTGTCTAAGAAGGCCAGGACCGGTACGGATCTAACCCAGGGCTCGGATTTAGCGGGCTCTTTAGGCATTCCTGATGACAGGCTCTCTGATATGTCAATGAATGTTGACATGGATGCCTTGTCTGAATTTTTTGTAGATCAACCGCCGCCGGCTGCCGGTCCCACTGAACGGCAATTGGAGAAGCGGCCAGTGCAGACGGGCAATCAAAATGTCACCGTCGACTCCTCATCCCTGAAGGTTTCCTCCGCTCAGATTGCGGCGGAGGGTGCAAGGTTGTCCAAGAGGTTGGCGAAGTGGACTGACATAGCCGGCGCTCACATTATGGAGCAAGAAAAGCTCATGGCTGAGGCAGCTCCTGCGCTCGAACGGCTTAGACTTGAGCTTGCTGATTCCAAGCAAGAGGCCGAGAAGGCGAAGAAGGACTTCGACGCCACCATGGAGAACTTCCTCACTCAGCGAAAGCTTAAGGAGGAAGCTGAGAAGCGGGTCCTAGCCGAGAGAGCCAAGGTTGAGGCTGCGTTGGCTGATGCCGCTAAGCTGCGGGAGGAGAGAGAGAGAAGCTTCAGGGCGGTTACGATGCTATGGTTGAGCAGAGGGAAAAATGGAAGTCCCTACATCTGACCGAGGCGAAGGAGCACAGGAACACAAAGGCCATCCATGCTCAGAGGGAGAAGGACATTGAGACGCTCCAAACTGTCATCATCCCTGACATGTGTGCCCAGTACCGGGACCAGGCTGAAGAGGCCACCAGGGATGCAATTAAAAAGCTCGTTCCTGAAGGCTCCTTCCCATGGCAAGATTTTGACCGGCTTCTGGATGAGAAGGCCGATGCTGCGGAGAAGGCGGTTGCGGAGAAGGCGGAGGCGGCGAAGGCTGCTCAGGAAGCTGAGGCCAAGGTGGCCCATGCTGCAAAGGTGAAGGAGGCTAGGGAGGAGGCTGAGAGAGCAAAGGCAGGTGAAGCTTCTGGGCCGCCCACTGTTGGTGATGCTTGCTTCATCAAGGCTTGGTGGCGAGCAAAAACAGGCATAGGGAGACGGGCGGTCGTCACCAGATTCACCCGGCCCTTCTGACAGCTTCAGCTATTCGGGGGCCAACTATTGAGCCTTTCCTCCCTGCCATCCTTTTGGCGCTTCAAGTCTTATGTCTGTAACCTTTTGTTGTACCTTTTGTTTTTGTTAAACTTTGGTAGGTTGTGTTTAGGCTATCTCTATGGGGACGGCCGTCGACTTTGTTTTGTCTCATCCTGTAAACATTTTAATAAAGTTTGTTTATTTTGCCTCCATTAAGTTGTCTTCTTACGTTTCAACATATTGAGTGCTTTTTCATTTTTACTTCCGGCTTGGCCGAGGCAGTTAGAAGGCGCATCTCAATTGTACTTAAACGTTTAAACATGTTGGCATGTCGGTCGCTTCCTCCACCACCCCCGGTCTTAACCGAGGTGGTCAGATTTGCGCTTCCCAACCGCCGTTGTGAACATGTTAGCGTATCGGTCGTTGTGTCCCCGTCGCCCCCGGCTTGGGCCGAGGTAAAACGAGGTTACGGCTCGACAGCGTTCGTATCTGTAGACAAATTGATCGCTTCCTCTGCCGGGCCTTCGGTTGGCCGAGGCGGCTAGATTTGCGTCTCAACTGTACTTATACGTTCCTAAGCATGTTGGTCGCTTTCGCGAGTATCAACTGCATTTGGCGTGACTGCCCGGCTTTGGCCGTGGCGTCTACTTTGGCATGACTATGGAGGGGACAAGTATTTTGATGGAAAACTTGGATTATTCTTCATAAGGTATAATCATGCGTTGGGATGCCCACAACGGTCTCGGACACCTCCGCCGCTATACAAAATATTTCCTTAAGTTGTCCGTGTTCCAGTGGCTCATTAAAGGAACACCCTCCATGTCTGTCAGCCGGTATGTCCCCGGCCTCATTTCTTCAACCACTTTGTAGGGTCCTTCCCAGTTGGCCGTCATTTTACCATGGATGTTTCCTTTGTTGGTTGCGGCTGACTTTCTTAGGACTAGATCTCCTATTCTTAAGTCTCTTTTGTGGACCCTACGGTTGTATGCTCTTCTCATCCGGTTTTGATATATTGCCAAGTTTAGTCGTGCCGTGTCTCGACTTTCTTCGACCAGATCTAGGGAGGCTTTCAGGCCTTCCTCATTTTCGACTGGGTCAAAGGTTTGCGTTCTGAATGTCGGCACCGCTGCTTCAATTGGCAGGACGGCCTCAGACCCATAGACAAGGTGGAATGGACTGTACCCCGTTGCTTCTTTTTCCGTGGTTCTAAGGGACCACAGGACGCCGGGTAGTTCATCAGCCCACCTTCCCTTTAGATCTTCAACCTTCTTTTTTATCCCGTTCAGGATTGTTTTATTAGCTGCTTCCGCCTGCCCGTAGCTCTGAGGGTGGCAGACGGAGGAGTATGCAAATTTGATTCCGAGCTCCTCCAACCAATTCATCACCATGTCGCTCCAAAACTCTCGGCCGTGGGCAAATACCATGAATTGGGGTAGCCCAAAACGATTATGACGTTCTCCCAAATCACTTTTCTTAAGGCCGCCGGGGTCTTGGCAGGTACCGCGACAGCCTCGACCCATTTGGTGAAGTAATCAACGGCGACAATTAGGTACTTTCTTCCTCCGGAGGCCGTCGAAAATGGCCCTAGTAAATCCATCCCTCACTGTGCAAATGGAAGGGGACTAAGCACTGGTTGCAGGTCTCGGAAAGGAGCATGTATCACCGGAGCATGCATCTGACAATTCTTGCACTTCTTGGTCTTTGCTCTAGAATCCTCAAGCATGGTGAGCCAGAAGTAGCCGGCTCGGAGAGCTTTGTGGGCTAGCGTTCTTGCCCCCATGTGATGTCCACAGATGCCTTCGTGAATCTCTGTCAGTATTAGCTCCGCGTCGGCTGGGCCGACACATTTCAAGAGTGGCCTTATTACAGACCTTCTGTATAACTCTCCTTTGAACACTGATTACCTTGCGGCGATCCTTCTTATCTTCTGCGAGAGACTGCGGTCCTCCGGCAACTCATTTATCAGTTTGTATTTCATTATCGGAGTCATCCACGTCGTCTCGGCTTCGATGTCGCCCACCATGCCGACGGTCTCAGTGATGCTTTTAGCATTCCCGATATCCACCAAAGACGGTTCGATGACATTCTTGATGCTTGAACTGGCAAGTTTTGAGAGAGCGTCGGCTCGGTTGTTCTCAGACCTGGGAATGCACTGTATCTGGAAAGATTTCAATTTTGAGGTGTCATCTTTTACCCTCTCCAGATACCTTATCATCCCATCGTCTCGAGTCTCATACTCTCCTCTGATTTGATTAGCCACTAAGAGTGAATCTGTCTTCAACACAACATGCTCCGCCCCGGCAGCTGTAGCTAACTCGACTCCAGTTATCACCGCCTCATATTCGGATTCGTTATTTGAGGCCGAGAAGGTAAACTTCAAGGCGTACTCAAACTCGTCCCCGTTAGGGCTGATGATAAGGATGCCGGCTCCTGAGCTGTTTGCCGTGGAGGACCCGTCGGTGTATACTTCCCACACACCGGGATGTGATTCTTCTTCGTATGTGCACTCGGCTAGGAAGTCTGCGAGTGCTTTCCCCTTTATCGAAGGCCTCGGCTTGTACTGAATGCCGAAGCCGGATAGCTCCACTGCCCATTTGATAAGTCTGCCTGATTTTTCGAATTTTTCTAAGGCTTTCTCCAATGGCTGGTCGGTTAAGACCGTCACGGGATGTGCGTCGAAGTAGGGTTTTAACTTCCTTGCGGCAACGACGACGGCGAAGGCCGCTTTTTCAATCAGTGGGTAATTTCTTTCGGCGGGCAGCAGTGTATGGCTGATAAAGTAGATTGAGCGTTGCTGCTTATTTTCTTCTCTGACAATTACGGCACTGACCGTGGCCGAGGTAACCGCTTGATATAGGTATAGCGTCTCCCCCAGCGTCGGCCTGGACAGGGTCGGGAGTTTTAGAAGGTGGGCTTTCAGTTGCTTGAAAGCCGCACTCTGTTCCTCCCCCCAGCAAAAGTCTTTATTCCCCTTCACCACTTTAAAGAATGGGGTGCTCTTGTCGTCCGACCGAGAGATGAAGCGGGCGAGAGCCGCCATCCTCCCGGTCAGCATCATAACCTCTTTTCGATTCCCCGGCTCCGGCAGGTCTAGTATTGCTTTGATCTTCTCTGGATTGGCATCAATTCCCCTGGCGCTGATAAGCACGCCGAGGAACTTGTCGGCCCGGACACCGAAGTTGCATTTCATTGGGTTAAGCTTCATCTTATATTTCCTTAGTGAACAAAATGTTTCGCTCAAGTCGGCCAAGTGCTCGCTGTCAGACTTGCTTTTTACAATAGCATCATCGACGTAAGCCTCGATGTTTCGTCCTTTTTTATCTTGAAACACTTTGTCCACCAGCCTAGTGTAAGTTGCGCCAGCGTTTTCCAAACCGAACGGCATCATTTTATACATGTATGTGCCGTGTATGGTGATGAATGCGCACTTAGGCATGTCTTCCTCGGCCATGAATACCTGATGGTATCCTGAGAAGGCGTCTAGCAGGCTCAGCATAGTGTAGCCTGCCGTTGCGTCAATTAAACTATCTATTCGAGGCAAGGGATAGCAATCTTTAGGGCATGCTTTATTAAGATTTGTAAAATCAACACACATCCTCCACCCCCCTGATGACTTCTTCACCATTACAACATTTGCTAGCCACTCAGGGTAAGTACAAGGCATGATAAAGCCCGCCTCTAATAGTTTATCTACCTCGGCCTTGATGGCCTCATCCTTTTCGGCCGAGGAGTTCCTCATATTCTGCCTGACAGGGCGAGCGGTGGAAAGTACGTTCAGCTTGTGAACGATCACCTCCCGGCTCACGCCTGGCATCTCGGCGGCTGAGTACGCAAAGACGTCTTTGTTCTTCTTCAGCAGGTCTAGGAGATCGGCTCTGAATTTTGGCTCCAGGCCGACACCGACGATTACGGTGCGCCCGGGTCAATTTCCACTTCCTCGGTGCCGGCTCCTTCGACCATGCTGACGTTGTTGGTGCTCATCGGATCACCCTCCCGTTGTAAGGATGGGCCCTTCCCTTTCTCGATTTTTCGCCACTTTGAGGGATTGCATGTTGCACCCTCCGGCGGATACTTGACATTGACAATTTCGTCTCTCTCGTCCTTTGAGACGAGCTTTTGCGCTTCCCCCGTCCGAGACATACATCAATGTCGGGGCCGGATGGACATCACAAAGATCGGCCTCGCTCAAAGTGACCCGGCCTATTAGGACATTGTAGGCGGACGAACCATCAATAACCACGAACTCGGACCAAACATTTTTGGCCGCATCTCGCTTGCCAAACATCACCGGCAGTCGATTGACCCTAGGGGTACTAGGCCGGCCTCGGAGAAGCTGTATAGCGGGTTGGTGCAGGGGCTCAGGTTTTCAATCTTCAGACCGAGATTGAGAAAGCACTCCTTGAACATGATGTTTGTGTAGGCGCCTGTGTCAATCAGGCACCTCTAGACCAAGTGGTTGGCTATGTCTAGGTGGACTACGAGAGGGTCGCTGTGCGGGGCGATGACTCCTTCGTAGTCCTTCTTTCCGATGGTTATATCAGGGACGGTGGAAGCGGGGGTCGCTGTTTTGGGCACAAAGTTGATGACTTGGTATAGCTCATTCAGGTGCCGTTTGTGCCCATTAGCTGACCCACCGTTCTCGTTTCTTCAGGTTACAACCTGGATCACTCCCATCCTCTGGAATACTGATTTTCTATTCGCCCCGTCGGAGCTTGTTTCTGGGCCTCCAGCTACATACTTGCTGAGGGCCCCCTTTCGGATCAGCTCCTCGATGGCGTTCCTCAGATGCCGACAGTTGTCGGTCTTATGGTCGGGTTGGCCGTGGTAGTCGCAGAACTGGCTAAGGTCGCCATCCCCCCTCGCCTTGGGGGGCCTTGCCCATTTCTGCCCTTCGTTCTTGCTTAGGGCAAAGACTTCGGCCGATGATTTAACCAGGGGGGTGAGACCGCTTTACCGCTTCGAGGTGTATGGTCCCGAACGCCCCCCGGCGCCCGCCGAGTTCTGTTTCCTATTAAATCTCTCAGGCCGTGACCTATTCATGTCACGGCGTCCTTCGTCTACGTTGTCCCGACGGCTCCTCCTTTCTGGGTGCCCATCTTCACTGTGGCCTGCCCAGGTCTTGTGATAGTCCTTCACCTTTATGGCTCGGTCGGCCATCTTTCTGGCGGAGTCTAGGTTGAGGTCCTCGCACTTGATGAGCTCATTTTTGAACTCGCCTTTCGGCATGCCTTTCATCAGTGCGAAGGCCGCCAGTTCGGTGTTCAGCTCACGAATCTGCTGAACCTTAGCGTCGAATCTCTTGACGGCTCCGGAGGGACTCGTCCTCCCCCTGTCGGATAGTCAGGAGATCCGATGTCTCCACGGCCCTTCGCTTGTTGCAAGCGTATTGGGCTATGAAATTGTCCCTTAGATCGGCATAACAGTACACCGAGCCATTAGGTAGCCCCTTCTACCAACTCTGAGACATGCCATGGAGGGTCGTTGGGAAGACTCGACACCACACCTCATCAGGTTGCTCCCATACCGACATCTACGACTCGAAAGCCTCGGCGTGGTCGGTTGGGTCGCTATCCTCTTTGTATGATAGGGGCGGCAGCTTCAGTTTGGTCGGCACCGGGACTTCGAGGACAAAGGCATTGAGGGGCTGTCTGACCACGTGCCGAATGACACGTGGCGATCGGCTCCTCGCATTCCTAGTCCGGCTTCTCTCCCCGTGGCGGGAAGGGCTTCTTGTTATCCGACTTTGGAGAGTCGGACTTCTTTCTTCATTTCTTCGGGGGTGGCCTCGTTGTTGCCGCGGCGACGCTGTCCTCCCACGAGTGGGGGAAGGACTTTGGTCTGCCACTGGCAACACGGGCTCCGCCGGTGTCCTTGCATGCCCAGCCCCTTGTATTACTCCGGTCAAGTTGTTCGGAGTTACTTTGTGGGCCCTGGTCACGAGTGGAGGCGCTGCCGTCACCGTCGTCATGACAGGGGTGACCGGCGTACCGCCCATCAGGTCCAGGAATAGCTTCAGTTTGGCTGCATCGACCACATGTCCCATGACAGTGACCTGGCCGGTGGGCAGCGGTGTTTCTGGCTCTCTTGGCATCTCGTACTTCACCGGCTCAATGACTCGGCCGGTGGGGGACTGCCCGATCTCAGAATTAGGGAATGTGTCATCCTGGTAGAATTCGGTTTCTACACTCACAAGTTCTGGCTGTTTTGACATCTTCTTAGCTCTATGAATGGTTTTTTTTTTTTTAAGGGAGGGGACTAGCTTTTAGTACCGTCTCCCCACAGACGGCGCCAATTGTTCCGGGTGTTATTTCGGAGCAGTGTTTTGTGACCACGTAAGCTTGTGGAATGATGTCGTTGCTTGTCTCTTCCTTTCGCTCTTTCCTGTTTAAGATGAACAAACTGAGGGCTCGGCTTGATACCGAGCGTACTCACTCCGACGCTCAAGTCAGTAAACTTAAAAGGGATAAGTTGTATGTTACTTGGCAAAGTATATTGTAGAGAGATAAGGGAGTTTATACCAATTTGTGAGATGTTTAGGTTATTTTTCGGGTCCTTTTCTCAATGAGAGAAGTGGAGTATTTATAGACTTTCACCTTTTGTCACGTTGTGGCCAAGTGGCAGAGCAGGTGGAAAGACTGTTCTACCCTCGGCCGAGGGACCCATGGCAGGCCGGCTGGCCTGGTTGACTCCATGCCGAGGGGACTGGATGTGAGTACGCGGATATGCCTCCCGGCTGGCTAGTTGCCTAGCCGAGACCCAAGTGACAGGCCGACAGGCTGCGTCGGTTAGGCTGTCTAATACGTTGATTTGCTGTGGATATCTTTGACCTTGCTCAATATTTTGACTCGGTCAGCGGGTGCAGAATATGCCCCATCAATATATATCCGGGTTGGGCAACATTTGTTAAATCAATTAATGCTCCTCAAATTCAAAAGCATCGGTTATTTGCAGCTCGACAAGAGAGTTGTCGAAAAGATGTGGAGCGTGATTTCGGTGTTCTACAAGCTCGATTTGCGTTTATCAAACGCCCTTGTCTTTTTTGGGATCCGGTTATGATGGGGAAGGTTCTCATGGCTTGTATTATTATGCATAATATGATAGTTGAAGATGAACGAGAAACTTATCTTAACTATGAAAGCATCATCGAAAAATTTAAGGAAGATAATCCGAGTTCAGCTACTGATGACCAGTATGAATATCATCGTCGTAGAAAGTCGACGCAAGAACGATTCGTAGAAATTCATGGCGAGATTCGTGATCATGCCACTCATAACGCTTTGAAAAATGATCTTATTGAGCATATTTAGGAAAACTTTGGTAACTAGAATTTTCTTTTAATGCATTTTATAATTTCGTAGTATTTAATGTTTTTTAATTTAATGTTTTTTTTTTAATTATGTATGCGGTATTTTATATGTCGAATCATGTTTTTCAAAAAAAATTTTGTAATTGTTAATGAAATCGTCTACTCACTTTTCAAAATTATAACATTTAATATTTTTTTCCGTAAAGTATTAGGATAAATAATGTGGAAAATGATATTTACAATAATAGATAAATAATATATTTATAAATAATAGATAAATAATAGGATTATTTGACAAGAATACGCTGAACTATTAATGGTCTTCTCAAAATACTCCGAACTTCAATTTAACTCACACCGTACAATTACCTCATGTTCTCGTATTGCACTTGACTCATTTTTAACCTGTAAAATCAGGCCAAATAGTCATGTGGGTGACGGTGGATCTCACTACCATCACTACATACCACAACCAGTGCCTTTTTCTTCTCCATTCACACCGTAACAACCGCATAAACCACCACCTAGCTAGTGTAGCTACGCACCACGACCATCACTACACGTCTACACCCTTGCTTTAAAGCACCACCAACGCCACACTTAACCACCAAGGCACAACTACCCTATTCCCGCATGTTTCTCCACCAACTACACCATTCCCGCCATATATGTTTCTCCACCATCATGGCCACCCATAAACACTACTTCTTCCAATTAAACCTTACATACCCAGTCATCGCCTCCTTTTCTCCATTGTCTCACTCTTCTTTCTCGTCTATAAACCAAATGCAACAACCTGCCCTTTCTTTTGTCGGTGACTACCACAATTCCGGCCTCGTGCGTCATCGTCGTCCTTCTCTCCTCCTACAATCAGGTAAACCCTAGATCCCTAAATTAATTTGGGGTAATGTTAATTTGGGTTTTTGGAGGTTGTGGGATGCCGTTATGGTGGTCAACGGAGATATAGAGGCGTCGTAGGTCATTAATAAAATTAGGATGGGTGGTTATGGTGGAGGTCATAGTGTCGATGTTGGTTATGTAGTTATAGATAAAAGGTTAGGTGGGTTATGAGAAGAGGCAAGGGAAAGGTTACCTGCTAAAGAGGTAGACGGTCACTGAGTGTATTATGAGAAGAGGGAGGTAGCTGTATGGTATATTGTGAGTTAAACTGAAGTTCAGAGTATTTTGAGAAGACCACTAATAGTTCAGAGTATTCTTGTTAAATAATCCTAAATAATACTCCCTCCTATTTCATATGATGTTCCCCTTTCTCTTTGACACAAGAATTAAGGAAATCAATTTGGACCACACAATACACAAGACCCCACATTAAATTAATTTTAGACCACATAAAATTATCCAAAAAAGGAAAGAGATAACAACAATGAAATTGGATGGAATGGGAAAGAGAAACATCATATGAAATAGGAGGGGGTATATATTTATAAAATGTTATGATAAATAATCCCCCCTACTACTAAGAGAATAAAAATTCTCTTAGTTTCCCCTCCAAAAAGCATCTAGTTAAATAAGGTAAATAAAAAGTTCATGAAATGAATATATTCTTACTTTATTATCTTTCATTAAAGTTAATAAAAAGTTAATAAATAAAATTTTCTTTCATTACATTATTATCTTTTCAATGAATATATTCTTATAAATAAACTCTAATTTTTAAATAAATTCATAATTATGATTTTTTCATTAAAATAAAATAAAATTGATATTAAATTATAAAGTATAAGTTGCTAAAATTTTTAGTAATGTAATAATTATTACTGTAGAGAATAACTTGACACATACTTACTACAGCTAATCTTGCTTGTGACGGACTAATCCCGTCACAAGCTTGTGACCTCTCACAAAAAGAGAAAGGGGACAAGGTGGGGCACCCCCCATGTGCTTCCCACTTACCTTTCAATGGACATTTTGTGAGAGGAAACGGTATCCGTCACAAGCTTGTGACGGATATCCCCGTCACAAATGAGAATTTGTGTACTTACTATTAGTTTCGTGACAAAAAAACATTCACTAAAAAATATTGACAACTTAAATAAATTTTTTTATTAGTTTTCCATTTCAATTTTTTCGATTCATATCAAAATACAATGGATTGAACTGATAAATATTAATGAGGTGCAAATTTTAAAAGTATAAATCCTCCTATATACTAAGAGAATACAACTTCTCTAAAGTTTTCCCTCCAAAGTACTCAAACTTATATATGGAAACAAATTAGATTTTCATTTATTAAACTAATTTTCCATTTAAAATAATCTATACATAAAAATTGTATCTCCTATTATTAACTTCGTGACGAAAAAAAGATTTTTTTAAAAAATTTGATGTAGTTAAAATATTTTCATAAAAAATACAATTCATGGAATTATTCAATTCTTTTGATTAATTTTAATATTAGTTATTTTGTATAAAATTTCGCGAGATATAAATCTAAAATATATAACTAATACACTAAAAATTAAAAGGCCTATATTTACCGCGCATTTGCGCGGGATCTACACTAGTTGTAAAAGTAAGAGAGAAAAGTGGGGTAGAGAATGTGAAAAATGATTGGGAATGTTGTAAAGTGGATAATGATTGGGTTGATGACCTAGGTCGCGACCTTCTGCTTGGGAGGGTGAAAATGGATCAAGGTTAATATGATGGAATTAAGAATAAAATCGGATCGTGACCTAATTAGCATGACCTTTACTTGGGGATGATCTTATACTCTGTGAGTTAAAGAATGCCTGAAAAAAAATACCTTGATATGTTGTCAAACTATTCATGATTTCATCTGACGAGACGAGACAACTTCCATTGTAAAAGGATAACTACGCGACGGCAATTTTGATTTTAGCAATCACAACATTCACAAGCACCAAGTCACCACTCACCAACACCAACAAAATGTGGTTTAGAATCATTGTATTAACTTTGGATGGGTTTTGTCAAAAGCTGCATGCATGTCCTATAATTGAATTATATATTTCGTGTACAAGTTGTTAATAATTTTGAAATGCTCATCCTCATCATTTGAATGATCATCAACTATTTATCTTAAAAACATAACATTAAGCACAAAAATATACGAAAGTACTCCGTATAATTTATACTCGTACAGAGTATTGCGTAACAAAAAGTTTAATTTTTATTTCTCTCTAAAAAAAAGTAGAATTTATAGACTATCGACTTGTTAGTAATATTTTATTGTTTTAAATTAAATGGATAAGGACATGTTACCTTCAAAACCATGCATCGAATCTTATATCAAAGATCTACTATACATCATTTGACAAATTATTTTCAATGCAGTTGAGATAAGTATTACGTATAATGTAAATCGTTTTCTACCTAATTGTAATGATGTCTAGCGACAACAAAAGAAACTTGTTAATTATGATAGTGATTAGTATTGTGATGTTACTAATCACCATTACATTTCGATTTAGACGAGGTTCATTTCGATCTAGTCGTTAATCATTTTTTACACTTATGTGACACTCATACTATTTTACAACTCGTGTTTTGCTTATTATGTTTTGGTTTTCCATTTGAAGAGGTTTAATGTTAAAACTAAAAGAAATACGAAATAGAGTACCATTAAACCATAGTGAAAAATAGGCTTATTAATTATAATACATTTGATGTATGACTGTATGAGAGTTTTACATTATTATATACTCCGTATTTTACAAATAGTCGATGATACACCCTGTGTTATTTATCCTCTTATGATACATCCTTTGTCATTTATCTTTTTTTTTGTCTTGTAAAAGCATTTTAATTTAATGTAAACAAATTATTATGGTAATTAAAATACATTTTGGTATATGTTTGACGCGTTTAAAAACATAGTAAAGTAATCTATCCAGACACTTTATAAAGAAAATATAGTAAATCAAAATAAAATGAGTAAAATATAGCATTATAATAAACACTAATTAGTGTCGGGTAACATTCAATATATACAGCGCAAGGTTGATCCAATGTTACAAGATGTTTTTTTTTAAGAAAATGCCATAAGATGTTACATGTACATGCATTACAAAGTAGTTGCGATAATGTACATATAAAGTTTAATGAATTAACTATTTGGTAAAATTAGCTGAAAATGTACTTGAAATCTCAAAAGTACCTGAAAACTAAAAAGTTAACTAAAACCTAAAAAGATGACTAATAAGGTAGATGAAAATTATGGGTTGATATTTTGATAAGGGAACTGATTATATAAATAACTGTTTGGCAAATTAAATGAAAATATAGCTTATTGTGAAAAAATGACGTAAAAGAATATAGTAATTATTACTTTCTGGGAGGGTTTCGCCTTGAGTTTGATCTTAAATATCGTCTCATTTTATTACTTATTGCAGTTATTTACTTTTACAATTTACTTATCAATTGATTATTTTTGTTGCATATAGAAAATTGGCGTTAATTTTCCAACAATTAGTACTAATCACTTTTCACATATGACTGACTACTCACCAGTCACCACATAAACCCTAGAGGCCAACATGGAAACACGTATGATTAAAATAATTAAATATGGCGCACTTTTCATATAAGACAAGTATGATTCTCATTAGGGCATTAGCAATAAAGGTTCATCAAGAGGTTTGTAGGATAATATGTCCATAATTTTAGAGGTTTGTCAACAAACCTTCTATTGTTGGTGATGATTGTTGAGGTTCATGAATGAGAGGGGTTATAATAAATTAGTAACCAGGTTTGTGGAGAGAGAGAATGTGAGAGAAGAAAAAGTATAGTGGACCATGATATAAACCTTGAAGATATAAACCTTGAAGAGGTTTATTTGTTGTTGGTAGGAGGTTTGTAGGTAAATGAGTTTGTATATTAGCTTATGTGACATGAGAACGAACCTCTTAAAGATTTGTCTATTACTAATGCTCTTAATTATTAAAATTAGGGATATTAATTAACGACTTAACTACTATAATTAAATAATACTCCCTCCTATTCACTATATTCTTCCCCTTTCCTTTTTGCACAAGAATTAAGAAAGTGAATTTGGACCACACAAAACACACTACCCCACATGCAATTTAATTTGGACCACACAAATCAACCCAAAAAAGGAAATAGGGAAGAAAACCCGAATAATCCGAATAAGGAAATAGGGAAGAATATAGTGAATAGGAGGGAGTAATAATTTAGTAACCTCACGTGTGGTAGCAAAGCAAGCGCAAGTGGGAATTGATCACAACTCCAACACACTTTTCACAAGCAGACATAAAGTTTATTTATGTCATTTCATTTACACAGATTCTTATTAAACTATTTAAATAGATATATCCATCTCAAAAATAAAGTAATTTAAATAAATACTCCCTCTATTCAACATTAATCACCCCATTTTAATATAATATCCCTCACATATAATGAAAAAATGGGATGATAAATATTGAATGGAGGGAGTAAGATAGAACGTAAATTCTTGTTTCCGACGGCACTTTAGACCGACATATGTGACCATTTTATAATTAAATGAGCACAACGATATACCTAATGTTACAACTTACAACTTATAATAACTTATTTTTCAATAATGGTCACATTTAGCTATAAAATGGTTACAAAATCCGACTTATTGCTTCAGAGCAAAATGACAAATTTAAAACAAAGCCAATTGAAAATAGAAAACACAATATTTTCTATCTTTATAAAATAATAATTGACTCGTTTTAAATTTAAAACAAACATGACAGTTTAGATAAGACCAATAGATGGATGTACTCATATTAGACGTTGATAGTGTCGGTCCACAATCAAGACTATAATCATAACATTTTCAAGTAAATTTATAACTTCGTACTATGTAATCAACAAGGATCTTTATAATTCCCACAGATTAGCGAAACCGGGAAACAATATTTCCTACTCGATCCGTATGTTTTTTCTTTTAAGTCCTATGAATCTAATGAATCCATAAATTTATATAAATTCTACTTCGTATAAAGTATAGCTCTTGATTGTAGATTTATTATTCAAATTGGTAGATTATTGATGGCAACCGCACAAGATCAATTTCGCTTATCACTAATAATCCGAAAGTGATAGGCATTATTATCGAGTTGACCGCACTGTGGCGGATCTACAAAATCAATAGGTCTTGGTATAGACGGATGGGGCGTATAGACGGGTAAAGACCTTTAATAAAATGGGTAGGGGGGACAAGGTGGGGCACCCCCCATGTGCTTCCCACTTTATGGCAAATGAGTATTTTGTGAGGGGAAATGATATCCGTCTATACGTGTAGACGGATAGTGTCCGTCTATAATGAGAATTTGTGCTACAAAATATTGTTTGGTGCTTTTTAAAAACTAGTTTTAATCTCATAAAAGCTACTCCCAGGCCTCGACGGGCACCGGGTGGAGTTCGGGAACGTACCACCAGAGGCGGTATAGTGATAAAACCCCTCTCGTCGTATCAGCCGCCGAGGTCTTTGCCCTGAGCAAAAGCGAGGGCCAGAAGTGGGAGAAACCCCCCAAGCCAAAAAGTGACGGTGACACGAGCCAGTACTGTGAGTACCACGGCCACACCGGCCATTTAACCAACGACTGCCGGCATCTAAAGAATGCCATTGAAGAGCTGATCCGGAAGGGGAGCCTCGGCAAGTACGTTGCCAAAAGCCAAAAGGCTGACGCCGACAACACAGGTAAGAAATCCGTCTTCGAACGGATAGGAGTGATCCATGTTGTCATCGGGGGCAACGAGAACGGAGGGTCCGCTCATGGGCACAAACGACACCTGAACGAGCTATATCAGGCCATCAACTTTGTGCCCAACACAGCGATCCCCGCTTCCAACATCCCCGATATAACCATCGGAAGGAAGGACTACGAAGGAGTCATCGCTCCTCACAGCGACCCACTTGTAGTCAATTTGGACATATCCAACCACCTGGTCAAGAGGTGCCTGATTGACACGGCGCGCGTACACGAACATCATGTTCAAGGAGTGCTTCCTCGGCCTCGGCACCGAAAGTCAAGGACTTGAGCCCTGCACCAACCCACTATACGGCTTCTGCGGGGCCTACCGTACCACCGGGATCAATCAGACTCCCGGTAACGTTCGGCGAAAAGAAAGCGGCTAAGAATGTCCTAGCTGAGTTCGTGGTCATCGACGGCTCGTCCGCCTACAACGTTCTCATAGGCCGAGTCACCCTGAGCGAGGCTGACGCAGTGATGTCCATCCGGGCCCTAACACTGATGTATGTCTCGGACCGGGGGGAAGCGCATAAGCTCGTCTCCAAAGACGAGAATGACGAGGTGGTCAACGTCCAGATAGCCGCCAGAGGATGCAACATGCAATCCCTCAAAGTGGCAAAGAAATCAGAAAAAGGGAAAGGTCTATCCTTACAACAGGAGGGCGACCTCATGGATGTAACTAGTGGCTGACTAGGCCATTAGGACGCTGGTAATCTCGGGAATAATCTATGTAGCGGCGGAGGTGTCCAAAACAGCTGTGGGCACCCCGACGCATGTTTTTATCTAAATGAAAAATCATCCAAGTCTTCCATCAGAATGTTCGCTCTTCCCATAGTCACTAGGAAGCAAAGCGTGACGCCGACTCACACTGTCATACCGACAAGAGCGGCAGTCTTTATCGATAAGCGATGTCGGCTCACACCGTCATACCGACAAGAGCGGCGATCTCTACGAAGAAACAAAGGCGTCGCGCGGTCACCCCAAGTAGTAGACGCCACGGCGATCACCCCAAGAGGTTTGACGCCCGTCACGGTCACTCAAGTGGTAGACGCCACGGCGCCTCTATGAAGAAACAAAGCGCCGTCGCAGTCACCCCAAGTAGTAGACGCCACGGCAATCACCCCAAGAGGTTTGACGCCGTCGCAGTCACTCCAAGTGGTAGACGCCACGGCGCCTCTATGAAGAAACAAAGCGCCGTCGCAGTCACCCCAAGTAGTAGACGCCACGGCCATCACCCCAAGAGGTTTGACGCCGTCGCAGTCACTCCAAGTGGTAGACGCCACGGCGCTCTATGAAGAAACAGCGCCGTCGCGCCACACCCCAAGTAGTAGACGCCACGGCAGTCACCCCAAGAGGTTTGACGCCGTCGCAGATCACTCCAAGTGGTAGACACCACGGCGATCGATAACAAGAAATGATCTTTGGCTCACACTGTCACACACACGACAAGAGCGTCAATCACCGCTAGGAAGCAGACACCTCGATGGCAATGACCAACGCAGGTGATACTCGCAGAACGTTCAAAATGTCTTGGAAGCGTTAACACAATTGAGATACGCACTCTAGACTGCCTCGGCCAAGCCGAGGCGGGAACAAAAGAGACACTCAATTAATAACGTAAGGGGACAACCCAGACGAAGACATAGACGCTAAGGTACAATCGAGACGCACAAATACTAGCGCAAGAAAAAGAAGTGAGGTAAAAACCTCGGCCGGGCCGGAGGCAAAAGAAACGAACTCTTATTAAGAATGTTCAACGAATTACAAGAAATTACAAGCATAAGCCAAAAGACAAAAGGTTACGAGATATTATCTCCCTATGTCCGTTGTTGCTCACCATCGGCGGCGGCGGCGCACTTTCTTCGACGGGTAACCCGGCTCTCTTAGCGGCCTCGGCTTGGCAAGACCTCGGCCTTAGCCTCGGCAGCCTCAGCTGCCCTTGCCCGCTTGGCTTCCTCCGTGGCCTCTTTAGCCTTCTCAGCAAGAGCTGCCTTCTCAGCGACCGCCTCCTTCTCCGCCTTCTCCCTCACCGCCTCTTTAGCCTTCTCCGCCACGGCCTTCTCCTTGGCTTCGAGCTTGTCATCAAGCAGCTCGTCATATCTATCCCACGGAAAGGAACCATCAAGAGGGAAGAGCTCTTCAATCACTTCCCTAGCAGCTCCTTCGGCCAAATCCCGGAATTCAGCACACATGTTAGGGAGCATGACGGTTTGAAGCATCTCAATGTCCTTCTCCTTTTGCCTAATGACGGCCTCTTTGCTCCGAACCACCTCCGACTGGGCCTTAAACAGGTCCCTGGATTCATTCCTCTGCTGGAGGTAGAGGTCGGCGTGCCTCGAACAAGTTTACACTTCTCCAAAGACTTAGCGGCTTCGGCTGCCGCAGCCTCGGCCTTGGCTCTCTCGAAGGACCTCCTTTTCAACGTCCCCGCCTAAGTTTTCTTTCAGCCAATAGCGCCCTCTCAAAGATCTCCCTAAGCCTCTGCTCATTGAGAAGATCCTGCTTTGCCTTCGCGGCCACCTTCTTAGTGGCATTAAGCTCAAAAGCGGATTGAGCCACGGCCTTCTCCTGCTCTACGATACGAGCACCGGTAAGACTGTTCCACCTCGCCAGCTCCTTGATCAGCTCCGTGCCCTCATCTATGAGCCGGGAGAAGGAAACCTTCGGGATGAAGGGACAAGTGGTGACCCTTTGATCACCGGCCAGAATCGGGAGAAGGAAACCTTCTGGGATGAAGGGACAGTGGTGACATTTTGATCACCGGCCTGCAGCTGGGGGAGGAAAACCTTCTGGGATGAAGAGTTCACGGTGACGTGTTGATCACCAGCCCGCACAGAACTCCCCTCCACTTGCTGCCCAACAGGAGCGGCGGACGACTGCGGCCGATCTACAAAATTTAAAGTAGGCATAAGTATCGACATACGCAGACATGCCGGAGAGCCTGTCACAGGCAGCGCCTAAGGAACCAGCTAAATCTGAAGCCATAGATAGAACAATACCGTGCTTGGCCTTCTTGGCCGAAAGACGCGTTTCCTCGTCAGCAGCAGAATCAACGGTCGCGGTAAAGGCCGACTGCTTTCTTTTACGGACAAGGGGCGACCCCTCCTCCTCGTCGGAGTCATCCCCGTTGGAGATACAAACGATCTCCACCGTCTTCTTCTGAACAGGGGGGATGGAAGGCGGAGCCGATGTCGACGCCACCACCGCCGAGGACTTCGTTTTTCGCGTGTGGCGCGGCACGTTACTAACGACCTTCGCCTGGGTCTCCACCGCACTCAAGCTTTTCAGCCGCTGCTCCATGAGATCAGTCGGCGACCTCCTGCGGTCATTGGGGAGAGCTTTGGGACGTAAGTTAGCAACGGTCTTATCTTTGTTCAGCCCCATTCTCCGGAGGATATCCTCAGACAGGTCCGGTCCAAAATGGCCTGCGAAGGAAACGAAGCAAGAATTAAGTAGAAGAAATAAATCAAAGTTCAAAGACACAATGAGAACGGTGATGGGCCTCACACCGACCCCACTCACCCCGCGCTAGGGCCGGTATGAGGCCGACATGGCAAAGCGGCTCATCCCGAAGAATGATGATCGCGTCGGGGGATCCATCTTTTCGGCGGCCCACTCTTGTCCAACTCAAAAGCCTCATCGCCGCTTTCTCGTCCTCCGTAAGAAGGACCTTGCGACGTCCATTTTAAGCTTCTTCCGGAGACCCATCCGTCATGCTCCGCCTTAGTCTCGCACCGCAAATTAACTCGGTCTTTGAAAGTCGCGGGCAACGGATAGTCATCCGACCTTAACGTACACCCACCGACCCCGCCCCCCTTGCAAGAGGAAAGTTTGTCGACAGAGACATAACCCTTCTCCGTGTGCACACTGTGTACCACCCGGCGCGCCGAGAATGACGGGCCGGAGGTAATGAAGTCGGCGAAATAAGTTCACCGTTGGGGCCTCCCCCTTGAAGAGACAAAGCCAGACAAAGCCGACTATGGTCCTCATAGCCAATGGGTGCAGTTGGGCAACAGCAACGTTCATGGCCTTAATAATGGCCATAACATGCTCGTTCAGCGGAAATCGGAGCCCGTACTCCAAGTGCCGCATGTATACGCCGGTGTGGCCCGGGGGAGGGCAACAGACAGCCTGACCCTCCTCCGGGATAACAATTTCGTAGCCCTCACCAAAGAAGAAATGTTTCTCGAAAAATATCTCACCAGAACAGCGGGCTAACTTATGGGTCCAAGCACAGTCAAGACGGACTTTACAGGCGTCACCATGATCCATAACGTACTCCCTCGCCTTACTAGGACGAGCCCTTTCAGCGTCATCATCAAAATCGTCTGGCTCATCATCGGCATCAGAGTCATCCTCCCATTCCTCCAGAATACGAGGATCGACTTCGGGAGAAGGAGACCTAGGGCCCCCAGGCCTTGTCAGGAGGTCGTCCCCCCCGGCCCGCTTACTAGGCCCGGCATCAGCAGAAGACATGTTTACAATGAACTTACAAAATTAAGAATTGGAAAGTTTGTTTACCTTGAAGAAAACGCTCGCCGGAGTAACAAACTCTGGAAATTAGAAGACAAAGAAACCCTTGGAAGTTTAGAGAGAAGAAAATTTTGGAGAATGAAATTGGTGACCAATTTCACGGAGCAACTGCCCTATTTATAGGGAAAAGCCCATGAAGAAGGACCAATCAGCAAACAGCCCATGAAGCGTCAACCAATCAGCGTGCGGACACGTGTCGGACATGCAACCACGGGATGTCAATCGTTGCAACAGTTAGACGTCAATCAATGCAACAGTGACCAAGCGTCTTCAACACGCCTATTCATATCTCCTTGCCTATTCACCTTCCTCAACAAATTCCCAAGCATCTGTTCTCCGCCGGCCACATGATCAACCAGGCCAGACAGCGCCGGCCGGGGGCAATCAAAAACTACCGGCACTCTCAAACCCGGTCTCGACCAGCGTCCCTTTCTTTCTTCCACATCGGATGCCCAATACACATCCATGTGGAGGGGGGATTTGGTACGGCCTAAGAAAGACCAGCAGAGGCAAAAGAAGCCGCCGCGAAAGAAGCCGATGCGAAAAATTTTCTACAAACTACTTGCGCGAATATACGCTCGTACGTACATCGAAGCCCATACCACGGCATAGACTACGCCGGGGGCAAATTGATGGGGCATATTCCCGCACCGGCGAGCAAGTCAACATATTGAGCAAGGTCAAAGATATCCACAACAAGTCAACGACTTAGACGACCTAGCCGATGCGGCCCATCGGCCTGCCAACTGGTCCCGGCATGACAACCTGCCACCGAACACATACCCGCGTACTCATATCCAAGACCCCTCGGCGGTGAGTCACCAGGGCCCGCCGGCCAGCCATAGGTCCCTCGGCCGAGGGGTAGATCAGTCTTTCCACCTGCTAGCCACTTGGCCACTACGTGACAAAAGGTGAAGTCTATAAATATTCCTCAACCTTCATTGAGGAGAGGATCCAATCCAGAAATACACAACTTAACCTAAATACACTATTCATCTGGTATAATCTTCTTTATCTCTCTACAATATATTCCTAGCCAATTAGCATACAACTTATACATCTAAGTTTACTGACTTGGGCGTCGGAGTGGGTACGCTTGGCTCAAAGCCAAGCCCTCAGTTCGTTCATTGTTGCAGGAGAGGCCGAGAGGAACGATTAAGACCAAGGGAGAATCCAACTCAAGACATCATTCAACAAGCCACGGGTGGTAACTATACTTGCTCTGGAATTACACCCGGAACAACTATATTTTTCCCCTTTTCTTTTTGCATAAGAGATAAGAAAGTTAATTTAGACGACACAAAACACACTATCCCACATGCAATTGAATTTAGACCACATAAATCAACCTAAAAGAGAAAATAGGGAAGAAAACCTGAATAATCCGAAAAGGAAAATAAGGAAGTTTATAGTGAATAAAAGGGAGTAGATTTTAAGGAGTCGTTTGGTTGATCAAGGAACTTTAACTTCCTAGGAACTTGCAATTCATGGGAATTAAGTTCCATCATCTAATTCGGGTGGATTTGGCAAATTTGTTTGGTTGCTCATGCAGGAATTAAATTCCACAGGAACTTCCAATGACTAAGGGGGGAGTAGGTAAGCCACTTCCCACATCATGTAGGCATTGGAAATTCCTGGGAAGTTCAAATTCCTACATTCTCCCCAAAAAATGGCAACCAAACAACCTTATTTTTTAAAAATCACGGGATTTTCTAATTCCTGTGTTTTTCAAGTGGTAACCAAACGACCCCTAAAATCTCATGCAAAGTGTACGAGCCTCCTTTAAAAAAATTTGATTGATATAATCAAATATAATAAAATATAGGCAAAATTTAAAGTTTTCTTTTATTTTATTTTTTGGTACAAAGGAAACAATAAAATTTATATTAATATAAAATAGTATAAAAAATTGCAATTTTATTTGTTTCAGTTTTGGAAAATTAATAATGACAAATGCTAGTGTGCTTTTTGAATATGAAACTTTAAAGTATATATGTAATTGCAACAACCACTATTGAAAAATTAGTAAGGGTAATAATAAATCCACTATCATTTTTATTAATGTCATTCAAGTTGTGGTTGTGGGAAAATAAATAGCAAGATACCCATATAATCAACTATTAGTACACAAATTCTCATTATAGACGGATGATATCCGTATATAGTTATAGACGGGCCAAATATCCACCCACTTTAAACATAAGACAAACAACACGTTGCATGGTGGGGCCAAAAAATGTCACTACTTTAAGCATATTTGACTTGTCTTTCATTTTAGACGGATATATTCATCTATAGTGAGACTAATGTCTACTAGTAAACTTTTACAAACTGCAAGTGGAAGACCAAGTGGGGAATAAGACCGTGTTCTTTTGGACTTAAAGTCACTGCCTTTAAGTTTAGTTCAGTTCTTATAAGTTCAATTCAACTACTTTAAATTCAATTCAGTTCAGTTCAGTTCAATTCCTAAAAGTTCAAAAGAACAGGACCTAAGTGGAAGAGAGATTGTAAGAGATTACAAAATTGTGAGGGTCACAAACTTGTTAGTTGTGACGGTCACAAGATTTATTGTTTTGACAAAGATAAATATTTGTAAGATTTAAATTGAAATTGGAAATTTAAAAACAAAAGTTGGAATTGATGATGTGGTTTCACTAAGATGTCCTAAAGGTTTTCGCAAATTCTTATTTGCGACGGGTACTATTCGTCTCCAATTAGAGACGGGCCAAATGTGACCATTTTATGAGAAAATGTGACCATTTTTTCATAGGTAATATTTTATGAACAGTTTATGAGTGGTTACATTTTATCAAAAAGTGGTCACATTTAGCCGTCTCTTATTTGTGACCGTCATAAGGGAGACTTATTGAAATGTTTTAGCTGTAATATGTAGAGGATTCGTGAGTGGAGTACTATTTTACAAAATACAATAATTTTAATTGTGTTTAACACTATAAATATACATAGCACAAAGAAATTTAGCTTTAATATGTAGAGGATTCGCGAGTGGAGTACTATTTTACAAAATACAATAATTTTAATTGTGTTTATAACACTATAAATATACATAGCATAAACTTTCTTTGGCGGTGCGACACTCCTTGTGATGACAAATTAGAACTTTTAAATAACAGAGTATGAACGTAAACACTTACGGAGTTAGGGATGGCCGTTCCACTCTTACCCTGTGAATATCTATCTACCCGAAATTAAATGGGTGGGATATGGATGACGAATTTTTTTCGAATTTAGGGTAGGATATGAATATGGGTGAATTTAGGGTGGGATATGGATTATCGTCTCTCACCCGCTTAACCACCCTGTGGATATCCGAAATTAATATTTATAATTAATTTTTTATTAAGTTAATAATTATTTAGGTCATTAATGATTTCCCTTCAAAAGTATATTTTTTTTTATCAGAAATTTTACTAATTTTAATATTATACTGTTATTTAGGAAAAGTAAAACTTGTGTTTATATGGATATTGTTATTTTCACTAATCAAAGTAACTTACTTTTGTTAGTTTAATCAATAATATAATGCGTTGGTGGTTTCTTTATAGTTGGCGTGGCGTATTTGTATGGTTACTTGCTTTGCAAAGAGACTTTGTTGTTGGATATATACTGGGTTGCTATTTGCTAACACATATTGTTACTTGAATAATATATGCCTTTTAATTTTATCGTCACAATTTTTTTACGATATATTATCTTTAAATTTTATAAGCTGTGAAAATATCCAACGGGTACCCGCTTCACCCGGTGGATATGGATATGGATGGATGAAAAAATATTAAATGGATGAGGGTGGGATATGGATGACCATAAATTAAATGGATATGAATATGGATATGGCTTCACCCCATTCATATCCTACCCATTGCCATCCCTATACGGAGTATACAAAAAGAGGTTCTAATTAAGCTAGTTATTATACTCCTAAACAATAAGTCCCATAATCAAAGTTTTTCTTATTTTTATAATTCTACCAGTCTTATACTCCCTCTCTCCCGGTCATTTGTTGTCCTTTTCTATTTTTGAGTGTCTCAGTCAATTGTTGTTCTTTTTATTTTAAGAATGAACTTAATGAGCAATTTGCTCATTCACACTCAATTTGTTTCACTTGTCATTTAGTAATTGACTTCCTCTTCTTTCCTTGATCTTTGTGCCAAAACCAAAGGACAACAATTGATCGGAACGGAGGGAGTAGTTCTTTAAACATAAAAATTACCCCTTGACAAGGTCTCAATCACCCATAAAATACTGTCATTACCTTTCTATGATGTATACAGCGTAAACCTTCGAATATAGGTGACTGCATGTAAAAACGCATACCAGAAGAATTACCCATTTTACTAGAGTGACATGCTTAAAATTTACTTTATAACTCGCACAAAATTGCTCTTGATTGGAGCAACTTAAACATAAAATCCCTACTTAATTTTCACCCAAGTTTCAACAACTCGACTCTATCAGTGTAGATTTTAAATCTAAGACATATTCTCCCTCCGCCCCGGTCGTTTGTTAACTATTTTATTTTGGGGTGTTTCAGTCAACTGTTTACTTTTTTTTTATTTTAAGAATCATTTTGATGGTGTAACACCTCAAGAGTTTGAGAGGAGATTTGTCCCACATCGGGAAAATAAAGAGGTTGTGATATGTTTATAAAGAATTCCACCCACCACTTAGTAACAAACACTACTACAAATACAGGCAACTACAACGGCCCTTTAACAACGCTTATTCACGAAAATCATCAAAAGACGTTGTAGAATGGATGGCGCGAACTTTACCAAACTTAATTACAACGGTTCTGTGTTGTTAACCGTTGTTATTGGTATTAACAACGGGTCATACTTTCAAAACCGTTGTTAATATAAAAACTAATAACAACGGTTGAATCTGTAATACATTTTAACCGTTGTTAATAATTTGGCGCAAAATTAGTGAAAAGTAATCACAACGGTTTGTTTAGAACCCGTTGTTATTAGGTTGTAACAACGGTTGTATACTGAGTAACCGTTGTTATTAATGTAATGCAAATCTTAAGAACAACAGATTGCTTTATTCTGCTATACGCTAAAAACACAAACACAAGCTAATCTTTGCTACTATATCATCCTCCATTCCTCCCTGATCGTCTCTCTGTCTTCATCTCCGTCACTGTTGTCACCGTCTTCTCTCCCTCATCGTGTTTATCAATCAGGTATATATGTTTCTTAGCAACGCTTATAGATATAGGATTTTTTGGGTTATTATCTAATTTGTTGATAATTTAGCTTAATTGATTTCCTGAATTTCGTTTATTTGTTTGCCTATTATTGGATTTTCTGAATTAGTTGCCTATATATTACGAATGTAGAAAAATGACTCGAACTTGGATGATTGATGCAAATATGAGTGACCGCAACTATAAGGATGGTTTAGCTGAATTTTATGAAGTCGTTTCGAACAATTTGAAAGGTTCTTCTAGTATTGCATGTCCTTGTGAAAGATGTGGTAATATTAGCTATATGGCTTTTCCGGACGTTAAAATATACCTAGAAAAGTGGAGATTTAGTCGATCCTATACACGTTGGATTTTTCATGGGGAACCATTAGAGGACGAGAATAGCTCTGAAGAAGATGATGTTGAGGTACACGAAAGGCTAACTGATGATCCTGAGTTTGCCGAGTTTTTTGAGTTGGAAGAGTTGGAAGCAGAGAAGTTGAATGTTGGGTTTATAGATAATGAAGAGAATGATGATGAGTCGAATGCTTTTGAAGATGTAGGTGATGACACTATTAATTGGGATGACCTTAACAACATGTATGAGAAGTTGTGCGAGTCTGAAGCACCTATGTATCCTGGTTGTAAGTTCACAAAAATGTCGGCTGTGGTGAAGTTGTATAATATTAAGGGGGCAAATGGGGTGAGTGACACGTGTTTCACTAGTTTTTTAGCCTTGATAAAGTAGTTGCTTCCAGATGGTAATGTTCTACCTGTTAAGACATATGAGGCGAAAAAACTAATAAGAGGAGTGGGTATGAAATATGAGAAAATACATGCATGTCCAAATGATTGCATATTGTATCGGAAATTATATCAAAACTTAACTAATTGCCCTAAATGTTTGGAGTGGCGTTATAAGGATAAGGAAGGGATCCCGGTTAAGGTGTTGTGGTATTTTCCAGTGATGCCAAGATTCATAAGGATTTATGCGAATCCCGATGATTCAAAAATGTTAACTTGGCATGAAACAGGAAGAATAAATGATGGAAAGTTAAGACACCCGGCAGATGGTATGCAATAGAAATCGTTCGACGCTAAGTTTTCTCAGTTCGGCAATGAACCTAGAAACTTACGTCTAGCGCTGTCCACTGATGGAATGAACCCACACGGAAACATGAGTAGCCAACATAGTACTTGGCCAGTAGCGTTGGCTATTTATAACTTACCTCCATATGTGTGCATGAAAAGAAAGTATTTGATGTTGTCGTTGTTAATTTATGGCCTTAAACAACCTGGAAATGATATAGATGTCTATTTGGAACCTCTTCTAGATGATTTGCGAATGTTGTGGGATAGTGAGATAGAAGTATTTGATGCATATAAGAACGAAACTTTCAATTTGAGAGCGATGTTATTGTGTACAATATCTGACTATCCGGCTTATGGCGACCTTTTTGGGCACACAGTTCATGGGAAAGAGGCTTGTCCATTGTGTGGGGAGGATATCGAATCTGAATACTTGAAGTCTTCTCGTAAGTATGTGTATATGGGAAATAGGAGGTTCTTGTATCATGACCATTGTTATCGCAAGATGTAGAAAGCATTCAATGGAAGACAAGAACTTCGTCAACCTCCTAGAATTTTGAGTGGGCGTGAAGTTTATCAGAAAGTAAAACATATTGAGATAGATTATGGAAAGAAGAGCGACTCTAAATTGTCTACTCGTGGGTATAAAAAAAAATCCATATTTTTTTTATAAACTTTCATATTGGCCTGACCTGTAGGTCAGCCATTGCCTCGATTTCATGCACATTGAGAAAAATGTCTGTGATAATATTATCATTACCCTTCTGAATGTTCCCGGTAAAACAAAGGATAACGCCGCAGTTAAGGAAGATATGAAAATGATGGGTATTAGGCTAGAGTTTGCACCACAGAAGAGAGGTAATCGTACATTTTTACCGCCATCAGCTTATACCCTTTTACGGAATGAGAAAAAAGAGTTATGTGCATGCTTGAATGGAATTAAAGTGCCACATGGTTATTCGTCGAACATGAAAAGCCTAGTGTTGATGCAAGACCTAAAACTCACCAGGTTAAAGTCACATGATTGTCACACTTTGATGCAACAATTACTACCTGTGGCTATTCGCTCCATTTTACCTGAAAAGGTAAGATATGCTATAACTAGATTCTGTCTCTTCTTCCAGTCCATATGCGAGAAAGTCATCGATCCCGTGACGCGGATTCATTGCAGGACCTCTTTGTAACCTCTCTTTGTCAGTTGGAAATGTATTTTCCACCCTCTTTCTTCATTATCATGATTCATCTGACCATTCACTTGGTTAGGGAGATTTTGTACCTTGGGCCCGTGTACTTGAGATACCAGTATCCTTTCGAAAGATTGATGAAAGTTTACAAGGACTATACATCTAATCGGTATCGTCCGGAAGGTTGTATTGTTGAACGCGATATTTTAGACGAAACTCTTTCATATTGTTACGCTCATCTCTCCCCTAAGGAGTTGATTAGCGTTCCTAAGAATCGTCATAGTGACTGGATGACCGAAAAAGGTATTAGGGGCCGGGTTGAAAAAATTGTGACACGTGAAATGTTGCATTTAGCACTTACGTATGTGCTAAACAACGATGATGAGGTGCAACCTTATATTCAACAACACAAAGATGAGCTCAAATACGATCACCCAAACAAGACCGAGAAGTGGATTGGAAACGAGCATACGAAGACGTTTGCAGAGTGGTTTAGGAATATTGTCTTAGAGTGTACGAATCAAACTGGTGATGACATCTCTCCTAGGTTACTACGTCTTGGTTTAGGTCCAAATGCCAGGGTCACCTTTTACAGCAGTTTTGCCATTAATGGATATACTTTTTACACTTTCGAGCAAGATGAGTTGAGCACAATGCAAAATAGTGGTGTGAGTTCTGAATTTGAGGCAATGCACTTTGCTACTTCAAAAGATAAAAAGCCTATTTGGGAAAAATGCCTTTATTATGGTGTTATTCAAGAAATATTGGTACTAGATTATATTGATTTCACAATGTCTTTGTTTCGATGTAACTGGGTTGATAACAACATCCATTGTGTCCGAAAGGATAAGATGGGATTTACGTTGGTCAATCTGGGTAAGGTTGGCAATAATAAGGATGATCCTTTCATAATGGCATCCCAAGCTAAACAAGTGTTCTATGTCACCGATCCTATGGATAAGAAGTGGTCTGTTGTACTGTCTATAAGGAGTAGAAGGAGTAGTCCATCCGATAGTGGCGATGATGATCAGGATGTCGTTTTTGAGGGAATGGATCACTCTACCACTGTATCTTATTTCGACGATGTTGACACTGATCATGAGGACACTGAAAGCATCTATATGCGTGATGACCATGGTGAAGGTATTTGGGTTAACGAAGAAACTATGACATCCAAGAAACGTCCCCGATCCTGAGATGGTCCATAATGTAAGTTATTACTTCCTCCGTTCTCATATGATCTACCCATTGTATCTTATAATGAAATAGTAGCTGGTGTTGTCTTATTTTCTTGATCTTATTATTAGATGTGAATGTTGGTGTTAAAATTGCTGAATAATGTTGCAGTATATGGTGCTTCTGCTGTTACAGTATGTATTGTTACAGGTTTGGATTGTAATGGAATTACAGTAATTTTTTTTAAAAAAAAAGGTTCAAAAATAACAACAGTTATATTTAAATTACCCGTTGTTATTACTTTCAACAACGGTTATATTTACATCACCCGTTGTTATTACTATCAATAACGGTTATAGTTACATCACCCGTTGTTATTACTTTCAACAATGGGTCTAGTAACCCTACCCGTTGTCATTGATTTTTTAGACATATTTCATTTTGGCGCAAATTTGGTGAAAATATATTACAACGGGTATATTTTAACCGTTGTAATAAAGTTTTGACAACGGTTGACTTTTATTGACCTGTTGTTATAAACATATAACAACGGTTTAGTTTTGAGGACCCGTTGTCAATAGTTTGTCTTAATAAAAAACTAATTTACAAACACATACAGCATACCACACAAACACACACAACACCAGTTCAACTGTTGGTATCCTGAGTTTATTATTCTCTCTCCCCCGCTTTCTACATTCTCGTTGCCGGCCGTCGCCCAGTTTCCGACGCCCAGATTCCGTTGCCTTCCCTTATCATCCTGCTCATTCTCTTTATCATCATCATCAGGTATGTTCACTTTAATTTTGTGTTTCGTCATTAGGGTTTTAAGACGATCATCTTTTTACTTTTTCATGCATCTGTTTATTTTTCGTCTTCTTTGTTATCTTTATCATCCCGCATCATCTACTTCACTCCTCTTATTAGGGTTTAGGATTTTAGAAGCTCAATCTGTTGTTTTAAATTTTCATTCCTCTTTAGGGTTTTAGATAATACTCTGCATGACGTTGTTAAGTTGTTCATTTACTATTTCATTCATATTTGGGTTTTAGGATTATCATGGGTGAAAAACGGAAAAGAAGTCAAAAGAATAATAAGCGTGGGGATGATAATAAGCCTGGTGAGAGGGGTGCTACGAAGTGCCCGCAAGCCCTTGCAGTTATAGCCGCTAAAGAGCCGCTTGAAATAACATGGAGCTCGAAGGGTTTCATTACTGGTCCAAATGCGGGTTTTTTATCCAGTTGGATTGGATGTTGCACAAGACAGTTTGTGCCTATCCATTTATATGAAATTAGAAATTTGAATCCAAAATTGAGGAAGTTATACTTGGCTCGTGTAAAGGAAGCCTTTGATATTGTCGATGAATGCCATGATAAGTATTTAATGCATAAGGCAGGGGATGCCCTAAGGCAGTGGAAGTGTGACGTTGCTAGGGATTGGTTGTATGTGGACAAGGCAACTGGGAGATGCGTAAGAACCCACCGGGAGACAATAAGTGTCCCACCATCAGTCAGGAACAATGGGATCTTTTCAAAGAGATGAGAACTAGTGAGAAGTTTCAGGTTAAATATCCTCGCCTTTTAACGATTTACCTATCGTTTTTTTAATTAATGAGTTCTTTATATAATATTTTTATTATCTCATCTACTTTCGCTTTTATATAATTATTTGAAGGCCGTTAGCAGAAGAAATCGTGCTAACATTTCATGCAAGAAGGGGAAATGGTATGGTTCTCGAGGCGGTTATAGAAAGATAGAAGAGAACCTCGTAAGTAGCATGCATTCCCCTGTGAGACTTGATTTTTTTAATCACACTTGAACTTGATACACATTTACATGTATAACTGTTACCATGTTAATGTGTAGGTGGCAAAGGGAGTGACCAACTTGGATCGGCATGTAACTTATAAAGAAGGGCACACGCCTAAAGGATCCCGGTCGCGTGACAAATATGATGTGGAAGTGTTGGCCAACATAGTAAGCATTATTTTATTAAGACGAGTTCATTACTAACTTTATTATTTTAGTCACAAATATAATTTGAAATTTATTTAATATATTATAGGACAACGTATTGAAGGAGGTAGAAGAAGGAAAATTCACTCTCAATGGTCGTGATGACGTTCTTGCTAGAGCGATTGGCCGACCCGAACATCCAGGTCGATTGAAAGGCGTCCCGTTATAGGTTGGAGTAACGAAATATTATGGGACAACTGCCCCGAAAAAGAAGAAAAGTAAGACTAAGGCTGAGAAGGCTGACATGGTACCATTTATTCCATTATTTTCATTTAAGTTCAATTCACATGTTATTGTTGGGACAAAAATTGCTGAAACATTACACTCTTGGCACGCAACTTCAGTTAATGGCATCCGTACTACTAAAGTTGAATGCTGGAGGCAAGCTTTCCGAAGAAGAAGTGAAGATGATGGAGGATGTCATTTATAAAGGGGGTAATAAGGTACAACAGATTGGTCAAGAGGCCGAGAACACCACTACCTTGGCAATACACGAGAAGGAAGTATCGGCCAACGAGATTCAGAAAGATCAGGTACCTAATGCTTCTGAAGTTGTAACAACTAAAGCCGATCAGGTACCTAATACTTCCTTTTTTTTTGGGTAAGATCAGGGGGTTTGTTCCCTGCCATCTCTAATGCTATAACTTTTGACATCGTGTCATTGGTTAATTTTATTAGGTAAATAATGGGTCTGAAAAGGAGATGCAACTTGAGAAGACGGCTGATGGAAAACAGCATACATCCCCTTCAAGTCAGTTCACTGTTTTCAGTAAGGTATGCATGAAGTGTTTAATTAGTTAAATTTATATGAATTCTATTAAATTTTGGGATATAATAATGTATGTGTATTCTTCACGCCGTAAACAAGAGGCCAGTTATTCTTGCTGACCTTAAATTCGATAAACCATATGTGCGTGTTGGCCGGGCTCTCGTAGAAATGCCCACCAAAGCGGCGAAATGAAATCGTAGTGGTTGTTCATGGCGAAAAACTTTTACCAAATCATAGAAAAGTGGAGATAATCAAAGTCTTTCCGGGCCATGAAAACTTTCAACCGCTGTCCCAATTCGTGACGACATTACCATTACGGAGATGCGGTTGGAAGTTTCATCCAATGGCCTGAATCTCACATCTTCTTGGCTCGTTCGTCTCCGCCTCGGTAAAAGCGATTGGGGTTAGAAGAAATACCTTTATATATATGTTAAATTTTTAATTGTTGAATGTTTTTATATGTTAAATTTATATGTTATTTTTTTTTGTAGGGAACAAAAACGCCGGCTAAGGCGGATAAGCCTAAGTCCACAGACATGCCAACTACCTCGTCGAGACAACAACTTGATGAGGTATTTAATTAACTTCTCCATTTTTTTGAAAACCTCCCTTTATTTATATTTTTTCTGTATTTCTAAAAAGAATGGAAATTTTGTGTAGGGGACAAAAGAGACGGATAAGCCTAAGTCCCCAGTCATACCTGCTACTACTACCTCATCATTGAAAGAGTAGGTTGATGAGGTATTTAGTTAAGTACTCTTTTATTTTTATTACTCCAACTAGCTAGCTAGGATATGTTACCTTTGGATTTTTTATTATTTTAATTATCTACATGTGTAGGCTGGTGGTAGTAGCACAAAATCAAAGAATCATTATTTCCCCGAATTGAAAGATGTTAGGAGTTTAAACTCCACAAAATATTCTGGAAATGATTACATGCTAAAAGTAAGAACGGTGACGATTAGGAAACTGCATGAGGAGACTTGCGATCACATAGAAAACGAGCAATTGATAATTATTCCCCTCGAGGAGCATATTCTAGGGGTTGAGCGCGAAGCAATTATGTCATGGGATATGCTAGCCATTTGGGCTGGCCTAGACAAGATTGATGTCCAACACCTATTTGTTTGGATGAAGTAAGTTTCTTAATAAATAATTTCATATTCTAATATTCTGACTACTAGATAGTGTTTTAAATACCGGAATTAATACCGTAATAATGTAGGATATTGAAATTGAGAGTGATCCCCGAGAACAAGATTCCAAGTGATCAATACGGATTCCTGTGCCCCTATGTTTTATCTATGTTTATCTCGATTTTTTCGTTCGAAGATCGGGTAGATTATATTGTTCAGCAATTGGCGACAAACAAGAAGCTGATTTTTGCCCCTTATAATGAAAAAGGGTAATAAACAAATTAATATTACGTTTCCCCTACAATTGCATTTTCATAACTAATATATGTACTTATTAATAATGATGATGTTTCTTGATGTAGGACTCATTGGGTGCTAGCAGCCATCATGCCGACGAAAAAGAAAGTATTTTGGTTGGACTCTATACATAATCCACCAAGCGAGACTTTTAAGCGTTTGATTATTAAGTAAGTTTATAATACTGATTTATTTATAATAACATTTTCAATTTTTATTTATAGCAAAAACCTCATTTTTTGCCCCTAAAAAATGAGTTTCTGCCACGAAAGATTCTGATGATGGCCCTACTTTTATTACGATAACAGGGGTACGTGCTCAAATACAATACCTTAAGTGCAAAAATCTGTGTTTAATACTAATACAATACCAAAAGTTCAAGATTCTGATGTGAGCCTTCTCTCGTCTGTTTGTTTTTATGTAATAATAGGTCCCTCGCCAGCCGGATAGCATACAATGTGGATACTACGTTTGTCGGTTCATGTTGGAGATTATTACGCGAAGATATATCCTTATTCCAGAAAAGGTTAGTAATTTAATAATGTGTTTATTATTTTTTTTTCTAAATTAGAGCTGATGTTGTCTTGCTTGCTGCTATACCATGATGTTGCTATGGAGTATTTGATGTTGTTACAATAATGTCTTGTCTTTATTTTTTCCGCAGTATGTAATCAACCCGTCACAAGAGCTTCAACAGTACAAATGTTTACATATAGACGAGGTAAGGGACATGTTGGGCAAATACGTCTTAGAACATAGCAATGCTGAAGGCTAAATGCATGATACTCAGAACTTAGATCAGCTTATTAGTAAATCTTTTGTTGAAGTTAGGGAATGATTAGTTCATGTAAATTTAACTCCTTGTAAGTATATATATATATATATATATGTATATATATATATATGCTGCTGTTGTGGTTGAATTGAATTTATTGAGTTCTGATGAACTCAAATTTGTGATTATCTTTGGTCTTTGATATATGGTCTTTGTCGATATATGCAGGTTTTTGAATGGCATGAAACAAATTTAATTTTTAAAAAACATTAGGAGTTCGTAATAAAAACGGTTACTAAAAAAAACCCGTTGTAAATACCCTTCACAAATACCCGCCATAATATTCAACAACAGGTTTTAAAATAGGAACCGTTGTAAATACCTTTCACAAATACCCGCGCATAATATTCAACAACAGGTTTTAAACGAAGAACCGTTGTTAAAAGTCTTCACAATTTTGGTGGGAAAGTTACAACAACGGGTTTTAAACGAAGAACCGTTGTTACTACAAATTTCAACAACGGGTATTTAGCATATACCGTTGTTAAAAGTCTTCACAATTTTGGAGGGAAAGTTACAACAACGGTTATTCATATGACAACCGTTATATTATTCCCACCAAGTTTTTGAAACACTTTCCACAACGGCTTACACGGAACAACAGCGGCTTTTAACCGTGGTGAATACTTTCGACAACGGTTTAAGTAAATAACCTAACCGTTGTAAATACCTTTTACAACGGCCGCTTTAACAACGTCCGCTTTTTGTTTTTACAACGGTTTTTACCCGTTGTTATAGACTGTATCTGTAGTAGTGAAAACTTGTGCTTTTTGGCTTAAGTGAGGACAAATAATGGCCCAAAAGTGCACATCTCATCTTATTGGGATCGTGTTGTGATCGTGTTACGACGGTGCCGGGTCGGGTTGTTATAGATGGACAATTTGATCTTCCAGCCTCAAATTAATCTGGTACATTGGTCATCTCCTCTTTTATTGAAGGTAAACAATCGACCGAGACTGAAGAAATATCAATTTACAGGGAATAATTAATCATTTAACTAAAAACATACTTGTGACCTCTCACAACCCCTTTTAAATATCAATACACGTCATTTTATATTTTCGGACCGTTATAAGCTTGTGACCTCTCACAACCCCTTTCCACTTGCATTGCGCTCCCACTTGCTTTTTTAAGGGTAAGCTTTTAAAGACAACTGTTAAGATTTAGGACGATGTAGCGATAACTAACTCGTGTTTTAATAGAAACACTAATTTTTGTATTTTATTTTAGTCAGGCCTACGGGCCGGCCCACTCTCTTGAAATGGGCGGGTACGGACAATGAAAAATGGCCCGCTTAGCGGGCTCGGGCTATAAAATACGGCCCACTGGACACTTTTTTAGCAGCTAGGTCTAGGGATGTCAATTTCACCCGCATCCATCAAAACCCGATCCACCCGATCCTAAAAGATGGATGAAAACCCGACTTAAATGGATGATGGATGGATGACGGATGAAATGGATGTGGATGACGGATGGGTTGGATGAAGAAATTCCACCCGCTATCCACCCGACATCCATCCATCACCCGATTTTATTACTTTTTATTTAATTTTTTTACATATAACACATTATTAAGATATAAAATATTTAAATTTTCATATTTATCTACTCTCAATATAGATATTTTGTGAACTTACCAACTAGAAAGTTAAACTAAGTAATTATCTAACTTCATTTTTGTAGAGAAAAAAAAATCATTATTTTTTTAAAACTTGAAATATAAATATACACAACACCCGTTTATCACCCGATCCACCCGTTTCATCCACGGATGATGGATGGATGGATGACGGATGATATGTTTCATGGATGACGGACGGGTTGGATGAGATTTTAAAAGGACGGATGGATGACGGATAAGGCTTCACCCGACCCGAACCCGATCCATTGACATCCCTAGCTAGGTCCAGCCCATGTCCGGCCCAAGCCGTTTTTGATCAGCTCTAGTGTAAAAGCTTACAAGTTTATGACGAAATAGTACGTAATAAATGAGAATTTGTGTGAAGTTTTAATCCTCCAATAGTTTCCCATTAGTCATTACTCATTACCCTCCCTCTTCAACTCCGTGGGTGTCCCAAAAAAGTAAGAAAGACCCTCAAATATGCGTGTCCTTGGCGCTCTCTCTATTCTTTCCTCAAAGGGTCTTTAATACCAAGCAGAAAAGTCTCAAGTCTCAAGTCTATGTCTAAGTATTAAGGAAGAAAGAGTAAGCTCAAAAATTAAATATTCAAATTCTCATACATCTTATCTTATCTATACTTCATACTATTCTTTGAATCATTTCATCAATTTAAAGACAGATTTTATGCTCAAATGAAAGCTCCTTTTTTACCTCTTTTTTTTTCTTATGGTAAAGTCTTGCACTTTTTTTTTTGCCCTTATAGAATATAACTTTCCTTCTGAATGTTCTTATTATAAGATTGTTGCACTGTGCACTTATATATTCTTCATTCATTTTGGATGGTATAATCTCAACATTCTTGCTTAAACATATTATATCATAACTTGCATGCATTCTTCTTTCTTTCTTTCATTTTTTAATTCTTTTTTTGGACCTTTTTACTGTACTCTAATACTGTTCATTTTATGTTTTAACATACGAAGTATTATTTTATTTTGTTTTGGAGATCTTATTAAGGTATGGAGCCAACCATTGATCATAATAATAACCTTTATCATAATCTTTGTTGGGTGATTTTTTTGTTATAATGTTTAGATCATGTTTTATTTTTCATATCAATAGTTTAATCATCTGGTTGTGTTAAATCTCCATAGAGTACCTTGATCTCGTTATAGGCGGAACTCTTTGAAACACTGGTGTTCGGATATTATTATGTTGGTATTATTAGATCATCATCATTAAATTAGCTAAGGGCCTATGTAGTAGAGACTAGAGACTACCCACTAAAAGTGGGTAGGGATGATATGCACCCAACATTTCCACTATAGTAATATAGATGCAGATGTCAACTAGCTGCGAGTAAAGTCATGATGAGTGATACTCATAGATTAGGTTCAAATCCCGTTAGCAACATATTTGCCCTAGTGAGTTCAAAAACTTTTTGCAGCAAGTATAATTATGATATGAGAAACTTTGGGATGAATGATCTCTCTATATTATCCTTGTTGTATTTTGCATGGTGGTACTAGTACAAATAATTATTATCTCATCTTTTTTTAATTTTGATGATGCACTTTATTTTTATCTTTTTTGTATTCTTCTTGTGAGTGCTGCCATATCATGTGTAGCTTTTTAATGATCTGTTAATGTCAGTAAATTTTTTGCCCCTCTATAGTGTTGTTGTACTCCTTTCAAAATTTTCAAAAGTGGTTTATTTTTTATTTATTTTTCAATCTATTAATGTTTGTATTTATAAGATTAATTAGGAGAGTATTTATTTTCTTGAAGGAATTAGTTTGGGATTTTTACTTATGTAAATGATGTATAATGTGGGACAGGTTTGCTCTAAGTATGATTAATTAGGAGTTGGTGACGTCGGTAAACGATGCGAAACGAGCTATGGTTTGCACTGCTAATGATCTACTTGAGTGGAAGGATTTTCCTAAAGGCCTTAGGGTCCTTCTCCTTGATGAGGATATAGATTCTTCTATTGAGATAAAATCCAAGCTTGAGCAAATGGAGTATATAGGTTTGATTATTATTGCACATTCTATCTCTATTGAATTTAGTATTCTTTGTTTTAACTCCGTAGTTTGCTAACACAAAGGTAAGACCGTAGAAATTTGACCCCCTACCCCGCAATTTGCAAAAGCCGTCATTTTGTTGCTTATTAGGTCTTTATTTGATCTTATTGTGTTGGGTTTGATAATGATTCTGTGATAATTGCTTTGCTCTATTGTGTTCTTCACACTTGGGAGTTTGATACAATTATTCGGAGATGAGAGTGTACAGTCGTGCACGTAGATTGCACAGAGCAAAAACAGTATATACGCTTGGTTGTTTGTCGAAAATGGAATTGTAAAGAACTTTCAATGGAATTCTGAAATAAAAACTGCAATTATTGTAAATAAATAAATGGTACTGTAGAGGACTGTTTTGTTTCTTTAATCCAACATAATGTATGCAAAGTTTATAAAATTTGATTTGGCTTCTTGTGGTTTGGTTCAATGTGAGCAATGATATTCACCTTCTCTTTTTACATTGTCTTTAACATTTTCCTCTTACGAGTTACAACTCCATAAAATAGAGTCAATTATCCCGGCCCTCTTTCAATCGACACCCAATGGAAAAAAAGTAATACTCGTACCAGGTTAATGGTTTGTTTGTGAGAGCAGACGTTAGAAAAGAGAAGATTGGTAGCATTGCTTTGTTCTGTGCTTATGAATGTACTCCCTCCGTCCCAAGTCATTTGTTTATTTTTGGTTTTGGCACAAAGATTAAGGAAATAAAAGGTGACCATTTATATATAGATATAATTGTTGGATCACTATATGACAAGTAGAAAGGTAAACAAATAAGGAAGACACCCAAAAATGAAATAGGTAAACAAATGAGTGGAGGACGGAGAGAGTATTCAACAAGTTGGTCCATATCTATGTATAGTATAGTGCACCCTACAAAAATTCTTACCTTGAAATTTTGCACCCTTATTTTGAAAGTGTGCACTGTTCCTTTAACATGTTTCTCCAAAGGTAAATGGGCTACATTTTAGGATACTATAAATGATGAAGCATCTATCTTCAGTGTCCAATAATTGTAAAAACTTGAAACTTTTCTGTTGAATATTTAATGTGAACAATTTTCATTTAATTAGTCTGTTTCATCATTAATTTCCTCATTCCTCTTTAGTTTTAAGTTTTAATTCTCTTTTTTTTTTTGGTACTATTGTTTGTTAAATGATCATCTACTGCAAATAATATAACCGCGATGTTCTCGGTGATTTGTGAATTGTGACGGAATCTAAATAATGTGAACATCATTCCTTAAACTAAATAAATGACAATGTGAACTTGTTGCGTGCAGTGACGCCGGTTTTTAGTGATCATGAGGCTCTATGTACCATTGAAAGCAAAAATGAGAGGTTCCATGTTGCCATAATAGAGGTACCATGCTCTATTGTAAAGCTGTATCAAGTATATAATCGCGTTTTGTTTAGGCCCAGGCATTGTATACATATATAAGTAAAATATCTGTTTGATCAGTTCCTTACTTCCTAGTCGCAAAATACTTCGTATATGACTAAAATCCAGTTCATTTTATATTTATAATAGATAAGTATGCAGAATATCGACGAGCGGTATAAATTTTTGGAAACTGCTAAAGACCTGCCAACAATCAGTAAGCAAAAGATTACATTCGCCGTCTATATAAAAAAAAAAAAAAATTCATTTCCTAATTTAATGGTCATTTTAATTTTTCTGGTTGTAGTGATGTCCAAGGAGAACTGCTTGAGCACCATGATGAAATGCATAGCGGTATTATTTCCGACTGACTATCAAAAATTATCATACCTAACTCATTGAGACTTCCTTCTTTAAAATGCCCACTTCTCGCATTTGATCCCTCTGTAATTGTAATCTCTGTCTGATTGATAGCAGCTGGGTGCAGTTGAGTTCCTTATAAAGCCGCTATCCGAGGAGAAACTGAGAAATATCTGGCAGCATGTAGTTCATAAGGTCTGCCTTCCTGCTCACCGTGTTAATGAAAGATTTTGCACGGAAATGATCATGAAATGAGAAACCATATTGACCACAAATAATACTGAAAATGAAAAATTAAATCTTGATAATTTATTGATGGATGTCTGTCTCATTATGGAAACCGCGAATTTTGTCAGTATTGATAAAGAAGGGATTTAATAATTTTGTTTATCTTTGATAGGCATTCAACACGAGTGAGAGCGAAAATTCAGAGTCACTCAAATCTGTCAAAGACTTTGTGGGTTCTGTTCTAAAATTGCAGCAGTTCAGCAATTCTACACAAGATGAAGTATCTAATGACCCAAATAATGATACTGAGATGGAGGAAAATGACTGCGATCAATCAGCATTTACCGATAAGTTTCCTGCTCCATCAACTCCTCAAATAAAACAAGGAGGAAGGTCCTTAGATGATGGAGACTATAATGATCAAACCAACTGCTCTCCTGTGAAAGAGAGCGGGGACGTTGATCCGGAAACAAAATTTGTCGATACAACTTGTTGTGACAATTCATTTGTCAGTATGGAGGTAGATCCACCTCAGTTAGCAATCAAAGAGGAAGATCCCGGTGATGGTTCCAAGGGTTCCGATGATTCCTCGCCCAAACCAAACGATAACGGAGATGATACTACTCTTCGCGATTTTATAGACAACCTGAATAAGGAAACTTCCTCTCAGAAATCATCTAGACCAAAGAGTAACCGCAAGAAAGTGAAGGTAATGTTTAGACCTTTGAAAAGGTAATTTTAAGTCTGTACGACGTTGTTCTGGAATCAGTTAATGCAACTTTAATGGCGGATTCAGGTAGACTGGACGCCGGAGTTGCATAAAAAGTTTGTTCAAGCAGTGGAGCAACTAGGTGTTGATCAAGCCATCCCGTCTCGTATTCTAGAGCTGATGAAAGTGGATGGTTTGACGCGACATAATGTAGCCAGTCATCTACAGGTTGATCTGTCTTGTCGAATTTCATGCTTGTCAGCATAATCTACCATATCGGCTAACGCTAAAATTAAGAAATCAGTCAGACTAAAATACGTTATGTGCAGAAATACAGAATGAACAGAAGACATATTTTGCCAAAGGAAGACGAACGCCGATGGCCACAACCTAGAGATTCAATGCAAAGGAATTACTATACTCAGAGAGCGGTGATGGCATACCCTCCGTATCAAACCAATCACACTTACTCCCAAGGCCAAGTTTATCCGGTATGGGGACAGCAGGGTGGCCGCCCACCTGGATTACCTATGTGGGGTCCGCCAACATATCCTTGGCAACCTGTTGAAAGTTGGCAATGGAAGCCATATCCTAGTGTAAGAAACATTTTCAGTGTTTTTGTTATTTGCGGTCATTGTGATTTCTGAGAAGCTGTTTGATGCATATGGGTTTCCGAGATTATTACTAGCCATGACATAAGCATGAGGAGTTTATACTGTCACCTTTTCATCAGGATTAATCACTTTTTCTTGTTAAAAAATGCAAGGAAAAATTTGAATAGCGCAAAAAATCCTGAAGAGGAAACGACTAAAACATGTAATCGTATTAATCTTGACGAGTTTGTTTCAGATGCATGCTGATGCTTGGGGTTGCCCAGTGATGCCACCCCCACATCCAGGCGCATCCATTAACTATCCTCCGGTGAGCTGAACTCATCGTGCTATCTTATTAAGCATTTAGAGGATCGATTATCCTTACATACTGTCATTTTGACAGGTACAGCCTGCTTATCGGTTCCAAAGTCCTGATATCTACGGGAAACATTCGCCTGCTACGCATCCGGTAACATTGATTTCTTTCCTTTTGTATTAATTTTTTTTTTCTTGTAGACTAATACACTTGTTTAAGTCCACTACTGTAAAATCATGGTTAACTTCACCTAGTTATTGAATTAGCCCTTGATTATCCAAAGACTCGAAATAACAAGACTTTTGGTTGAGAAGACGAAATTCATTCTAATCAGAGTTTGCTTAATTGTAATTATGTTTAGGCCAAAATTATATAGAAGCATTCGTGGAGTCGTAAAAATAATACTACTGCTTTATTCAACCCAATTATTCGATCTTCATGGCTCTCTTGCAGCCATACATGCTCCATATAATTGCTCACTTCATCATGTCCCATAAGATTTTAGAATTATTGGAAGTGACATGATGTTTGTCTTAATAGGAATATTTATAATAGTTAGGCCTCAACCATCACCTTAAGGTTTTGGTTGAGTTGGTTCATCTATCATGTATCAGAGCCAGTATGACCGAAGGTCACGGGTTCAAATCCTGGCAACCTCCACTTTTCAAGCCCAACGGGCATTTGAGTGAGGGAGCCTAATAGGAATATTTATAATAGTTGGGCCTCAACCATCATCTTGATTAAGTTGGTTCATCTGTCATGTCTAACCCCCATTCCCATGGCTAGGCAAGGCAATGTAGGCAATGAGAGCCGCTTATTATGAAAATTTGAAACAAAATATCGAATTACCGCTAATCCAGACAAACAAAATCAAATTTTATTTAAAACTTTGAAAATTCGAAACAATTCATACAATAATCCCACTAAAATTTTGAAATTGTCTTTTCAGAGTCGATCGCTCCGTCCTACAACATAGTAAGTACACATAACTACCTAAATCTTGTAGGAGTAATAAGTTTAGAAGTGGGGAAGCACATGGTCTATTAATTTAAGAATAAAAAATGGCCCACCCTATAATATTGTATAGGGTACATCATCTTTACAGCCTAAGAAAGGTGCTTCTCAAACATTAAAGTCTAACCAAAATGGTACCTAGCCAAATGGTCCAATTTCTTACCCTTGTCGTAAACTTGATATCTTACTCTATAATGCTTCAAATTCAATGTTTAATGGCCCAACTCAGGGAACATAACCTAACTATAGCTCATAACTTGTCTGTATTAATCCTTAATTATTTTTCTCTGTCTTCGACAAAAATACAGTTCATAGATTATATAACCAGTTGTATGAGTTTTACTATAAAGTTTATGAACTCATTCACTTAGATATTAATCTAAAAATAATTATATTATGGCTTACAAACTATACATATAAATTTAGTCAATTATGAATTTTAACGTCAAAAAGTTAAAATATAACTTGAAAAGTTCAGAAAAAATACACATAAGTTCAGTTGCTAAGTCTAATCATATGCGTGTTCTCTTTTCCCTAAAAAGACCCGTAGCTCATTCATTTTCATTCATCTGATACCTAATCTTGGCCGGTCTAAAAAAAAAATTATTACTCCGTAGTTGTAATAATGTCAAGAGTATAAAATCGATCTTATGGTTGAGAGTCCCAAGATCGATTTTATACTTTAACACGCCACTTACACGAATGCCTCGTGGATGCAACTGTAGGCCCCCCATCCCCATACCTGGTGCTTAATATTCCAAGAAATGGGGGGCGGTGAGACTCGAACCCGTCAAGAAACCATCTCAACAACTAAGACGGGTACATTGGGTACGGCCGCCAAATTATTATTATTTTTTTTTTTTTGTAAAGGGTGCTGCTCGGGCAATAATTGCTGACGAGTTTCAAATGCTAATCATGACTTCATGAGTATCACCCCTAATGATTTTAGTAGCGAAGGAAGCTGACAACTACGAAATTATGCGATTGCGGATTATTAAGTGACTAATCTATAAACTAATGACACAGGGAGAGGAAATAATAGACAAGGTGGTGAAGGAAGCAATAAGCAAGCCATGGTTACCACTACCAATAGGTCTAAAACCACCATCAACAGACAGTGTACTAGCTGAACTCTCAAGACAAGGAATCTCAACCGTCCCTCCACATCACATGATCAACGGCCACCATTAAAGAGGAATAATAATAATTCAAGGAAGATTGAACGGCAGATAATAGGCCACGTTGATGATTTTAAGACCATAAAAGGAAAGGTGTGATTGGGTGGTTGTAAGTTAAACAGCAGGCATGAATGAATGAATGTTGTAATGTTTCAGTTGACTGTTGGGGTTGGAGGGAGTGTGGTCACTTTGTTCAGTGATTATCTGAACATATTGAGTCATTGAGTGTGATAATTGAAGTGAGAAAAAAAAAAATACATAAAAAAGTGAGAGGATGCTGAATGTGAAATATGTGATTGTGATGGTTGCATGTCAATGGTTACTGTTTTTGGGGTCCTACTATTTTGGGCATCTTTTAACTTTTCCAGTTGCGACCCCCCCTTTTCTGAATTATGTTCTTGGATGACATTGTATCATCGGGCACAAATTCTCATTTGTGACATGCGATATCTATCACAGGCTTATGACGGGTCAAATAAAACTCACTTGTATAGATAAAGACGAGTCATTCGTGATTTTCTAGGCACTTTTACTTTTGTCTTATCTATTCAAGGGTGATATTTGACCCGTCACAAACTTGTGACGGATATACCCGTCACAAGGGAGACTTATTGATCATCGGGTGATACCGAGTTTTAATACTACCACTTTAAAAGAAACATAGTCATATGAGATCTTGTTTGATTCGTCTAAATTTTATAAGAATATCAAATTTTTATAATTTTCAATGATTTGTAATTAAAGATATTCATGTTGCGAAACACACTTTAACTAGTACAATAAAGTTAAATGTAATCTTTGGTTTGAATGGAGTAATGTTGCAAAACACACCTTGACTTAGTATGATAAAGTCAAATGTAACAATATTGATGAGTAATATGTTATCTAATTACACAAGTTTGAGCTGCTCACGAGCTTTTCGAGCCGAGCTGAGTTCAAGTTACTCGCAATCTGTTTCGTCTTATTATCACCCTAAGTAGGAGTAAGATTAATGTCTTGAATTGGTTACCCTAAAGAGATGGCTAATTTGGCCTCGGGAAAGTAAAGTAATTGGGTCAGTCCATGATCTTACTTCCCTAAAGCATTCATTGTGTCTAAAGTTTTGGCCCAACTTCAGAAAGGCCTCGGTCCATTTTTTTTTATCACTCTTTCTTAAGTTAATACTCTCTCTCAACTCTGTATTAAGAAGAAGAATCAAGTAGCCCATATGAGTTGCCTAAGAAGTAAGAATGGCGGATGGCCCTCTCCTTAATCCAAGGAGAATGACAAAATTCGACAGTAAATTATACCATGCACCCAGGTGAATGGTGCATGGTACTCTCACTCAAATTTATTTTTTTATACTTTTATATTTCATAAATAAAAAAAAAGATAAAAATTATACCATTATTCACAATTTTCATCTCTATAAGTAGAGATCACATTTGATATATTTTTGTATTTATAATCAATCAATCTATATATTAATCCTCTAACTTATAGCTGACATGGCAGTCTATATTATTAGACTGGATGACGTGGCAATCTCTCGGCTGCTCCCAATTAAATAGTTATGGGAAAAAAATAGTAACCTTTAGAATTTTTTGTGAAATACAACTTTTAAAAAAAACCTTTTGCGAAACACTACCTTTAAAAACAAAAATTGTAAAACACAACCTTTAAAAACCAAAAAGTTGCGAAACACTACTTTTTGACCGGATTCCGTCAGCTTTATTTATTTCCAGTGTCATAATAGCTCGCACGTGCCATGTTTATTTGACTTTTTATGTTTTCCCTCCAATTAATCCCAATCTTTTTTAATTCCCCCGCTAAAAGCTCATTCTCTCTCTATCTCACTGTCATCCACTTCACCACTTCCCTGCCTCAATTTTTCTAAATAACCTCCTTTTTTTTCACAATGTTCAATGGCAGTTCAGAATCTTTGTCAACACCGCTTCTCAAATGTCGTTATGGCATCCCTGCCGCCTTAAAACTTTCATGACGGAAAAAAAAATCAAGGAAGAAGGTTTCTAACATGTAAAAATTTGGGATTGTTTAAGGTGATTTCAGATTTAAAATTAAGTGAAATAAAATTGAAGAGTTTGGACATCACACATTCACACTGTGATAGAGTAATTGATTTTTTTGGTGCACTTATAGCGTATCAAATGGCGAGTTATCACCGGATTTTTATTAATTTGGTCAAACTCCGGCCTAAAAGTAGTGTTTTTGCAACTTTTTTATTTTTAAAGGTTGTGTTTTACAATTTTTGTTTTTAAAGGTAGTGTTTCGCAAAGAGTTTTTTTAAAGGTTGTGTTTCACAAAAAATCATAACCTTTAAAATAAAGGTGTACTATGTTGGTGTAAACAATCAGTAACAATGTAAAGGAAGGAAATCAGAAGAGATATAACCCGATTTGTAGTGCCGTGGTAGAACCCACTGCCTTGAAAACTATTTCTCCGGTACGACCGTGGTGGCGATCAGCTAGTGCTGGTAGTTCCCCAAGGTTAACACTACAGTCCCCACGCAGTCCCGCCCACTCGGAACTGTGAGACTTGGAACGAAAATAATAGTCTTTGCCCAGAAATTATTTTGGTCACAAGAGAGTAAGTATCAAAATAATCAATACCCTTCTTTTGTGTAAAGACACGGGTGTACCTTGAACAGTCGTCTATAAAGGTGACATAATAATTCTTTCCACCTCTACTTGCCACATTTTTGAAGTCAGCTAGGTCGGTGTGAATTAACTCAAGAAGAGTCGTATTCCTAGTTGTGACAGGTTTACTAGGTTTCTTTGTGAATTTAGCTTCAACACAGCTAGCACATTTAGAGAATTCTTGACTCGTCAAACTTGGAATTAAACACATAGTTCTAAGTTTTTTAATATAGTCAACATTCACATGACCTAATCTACCATGCCAAACATCAATAGACTCAGCAATATAAGCAGAAGTAGATGCAATATTATTAAAAACTGAATCAGTGTTCAATGCAAAAAGACACCCAGAAAGATAACCCTTGCCCACAAATTCCCCATTACGCGACATTACAACCTTGTCAGCCTCAAAAACAAGTTTCAAATCAGCTTTGTTCAATAAGGCACCAGACACGAGGTTTCGACGCAATGAGGGTACAATCAAACATTGGTGAGAGCAAGTGTTTTCCCCGAGGTGAGTTTGAGAAAGATCTTGCCTTTGCCTGTGATCATTGCAGATGAAGAATTACCCATGTAGACGCATTCCCCATCAGCTACCTCCTCGAACTCAAAGAAATAATCCCTTATCGCCAGACAGATGCCTGGAAACCAGTATCAAGACCCATTCAAAGAACATTACCCACCGATTAGCTTCCACAACCACAAAGAAGAATGACATCACATCATCGATCACAAACAACATTGGCTTCAACAGTTTTCTTTTCAGTGCAGTGGTAGGCTTTTGTGACCAGTTTTTGTTGGAGCTTGTGTCCTCCACAAATTAGTGTGATAACATTTGTAAATCTCTTACAGGTTCACAAGGGTATACTTCGTATATTTAATCAGTTGATTAACGTTTACCTAATAACGGTTGGCTTACTAGAAAATTTGACGTTATTATCATACAGATGGCGGTGATCAACTGGTCCCTAAAGGTCACACCTATAGGATGTGTTTGAGAAATGTGGTTATAGAAATATAATCACATTGATGCCCAAAATGACTAAAAAGTTAGTCAATGTGCTGATGAGATAATTATTTAATAAAATTAAATAATATTAAGTTGAGACGAATTAACTGTCAATTCGTAATTAAATATAATCAGTTATGTTTAATATCAACAAGATGAATGTGTCATAGTGGTAATAGTGAGGGTACACAAACCAAGAGGTCATGAGTTCGATCCTCACTAGATGACAATTCAACATATTTTATATATTTTTGGAAAGACCAAAAATAAGGAGAATAATCTCCTTATTTCGGTCAGTTAGGCCGAAAATTAGGAGAGATTTATTCTTTCCTAATTGACTCCTAATTTCGGCTACTATAAGAAAGAAAGGGTGAGAATTCTTCTACCCTAATTCTTTTCTTTGACCTTGCCTCCTCTCTCATCAGAAAAACACAAAAACAACTAAATTTTACAGAAAATTTTTGATCGATTTCTAGCATAATCAAAGGGCATATCTCATATCGTCTTGGGTGCAACTAATAGGCGAATATCAATTTTGATATTGTTCTTAGGCCAATTTTGCTAGGACCGAAGGTTAATTCTAAATCCTTTATACTTTATTTATGTATTTTGTTTATGACTATTGATCATCATTGTTAAACTCGTTATAATCCTTCTAGTTTAAGGGAAGTATATAGATTATTTCCCACAAGTGGTATCAGAGCATTAGGCCACGATTTTATTTTTGATGATTTTCATAAAATATGTATGTAAACAATGGGGATTTCGAAAAAAAAAAATTTAGGGTTTTCGGCTGAAATTTTTTTGTGCCGAGAGAATTTTTTTTTCGGCCTGTTTTTCCTTTGTTGATGATTTATTTCCATTTGATTCATATGAATTATTGTTTTAATATGTTAAGATGATAATAAAATGAATTTGTAGATACCTTGATTTAATTCGGATTAAATTAAATTGTTAATGGAATAATCATGTCGATGAGACAAGAACTTGTTTCTGCTATATAGTTTTAGCATATAAGATTAATCATGTTCATTAATTCACTTGATAAATCACGTTCTATATGACAACTGTAAACATTTTCTTCATCGGTTGTTTTATTTTTTTTGCCGTTGTTGTTGTTGTTTTTTTTTCGTTCGGTATTGTTCACCGTGAACAGTGTTCATAAAAAAAAAAAAAAAAAAAAAAAAAAAAAAAAAAAAACTGTTTTTTTGGGTTATTTTTTTTTTTGCCGAATCTAAAAGAAAAGGAAAAGGAAAGTTTTTTCTTTCCTTGTTTTTGCTTTATTTCCGAAAAAAAAAAATTTGGCTGTTTTTTTTGTCAGCCGTGTGCTGAGTTTACAAATAAAAAAAAAAAAATTGTTTTCCTTTTTGCCGAGACCCAAAAGGAAGAAAAATTGAATTTTGTTTTGTTTTATTTTATTTTGGCCAATTAGTTATTGTGAATCGGTTCACAATTTAAAGATACCGAGTTATTTTAAAGCAGTTTAAAATTTTGACGGATAGAATTCATATTACAAGTTTAATATGGATTAAGAATGAAATTAATGTGATTAAATTGCGGAATTATCACTTAATTTAATTTAAATAGGTGGTTTGGATAAATTAATCAACATAATTAAAGAATTGTGTAATGTATGTTTAATTTATTTTAGTTGATGCTTTTAATTTTGTTGAATGAATCGAATGAATGAATTTTATTTACGTATTTAATTTTGCAATCGGTTGTAATTTGTAATACTTAGTGTAGCCTTAGTCAAATTATGTTTTCGTAATGAAGGAAACATGATTTTTATGTAATTATGAGATCTCGAATCTCCTTTATTTTAGTTTTGGGTTTTGAAATTAGAACTAGTTTTGAAACCCGTGAAAAATCACGGGTCCTATACAATTTTCTTTTTTTATTAATACTACTTCTATAAAATATATTTTGATTTGAAAACATTGCAGACGATAAAATAGGATGTAAATAATGAGATTGAACATACTAACACGGTAATATAAATAATAATTATAATATGAGATTAGTGGGGAATAGAGGCATTGTATTTGTCGTTAAAATGTGGGTCTTTGTAAAAGATACAAAAACAAAATCTAATCATGAGTAACTCTTCTTCTCCTCTATTAACAACCTAGTAAATTAATGGGATTTAGGCATTTAATAGAGAGTTTTTTTTTTAATGTATATGTTGAACGGATGACGCTGCTCATTGCTCTGATGATTCATGATTTATGTTAACTCATAAATTCAGTAATGATTTGCATTCTCAATTCATCATACTCAAATTAAATAGTCTAATTACATGTATATAGACATAAGTTGTTTATATAGAAATCAATGACTAATACTTATACATGGGTTATGTATTATGTAACTTCAAAATATTGATGCTCCGGAGATTGAGGAGTTTCTTAACCGTCAATTTACCAACGGCGGTCAAGTTTTTCTCCTTCAATAGCTAAAAGAAAATTAGCCTAACAAAGTGAATGAAGTAAGACTAATATAGTAATTGAATACATTGAATACGCGTGTCTCCATTTCAAATTTAATTATCATTTGATGGTTTTTTTTCTCATGTAAAAATTATCCGTCAATGTTGTGTCGATACTATCACTACAACTAAAAGGCCAAGAATAACTAATAGGCTAAAACCTTAGCATAATTATTGGAACAAAAATAGATAGGCTAATATCAATTAAAATGAACGACATAAAAATACATCCTTAATATGGTGATTACTCCATTCAGCTTCATATTTGATCATCCATATGAACACATCCTCCAACATCAACTATCGTGTTAACTGATATTGAACTAATATCTTAAATAAAAAAATTGATAATTCTTAAATTGTGTTCTGTACTCACCGATTGTCATGTATTAATAATTAAAATAGGAAAATCTCCCAAAAAAAGAAATTCCAAGAAAAAAAATGAGAAACATCATGCTACCTCTTAAAAAATCCACATATTTGTCGACTGTCATTTGCACGTATTGATCTCCAAGTATGTCATGCTCCTGAAAATTCAATCAATTGTACAAATTAGTATTATACCAAAATCAATTGTACATGAAATACAAAATTGTATAAGATATAGCGAGTATATGTAAAATATTATCAAATGAGTTTTGTATTAATAATTAAAATACGAAAATCTCCCAAAAAAAATTCCAAGGAAAAAAAATGAGAAACATCATCCTCTTAAAAAAATCCACATACTTGTCGATTGTCATTTGCACGTATTGATCTCCAAGTATGCCATGCTGCTGAAAATTCAATCAATTGTACAAATTAGTATTATGCCAAAATCAATTGTACACGAAATACAAAATTGCATAAGATATACCGAGTATATTTAAAATATTATCAAATGAGTTTGACCAATATAGTAAAATCTTATCATGGAAAAGAGAACATGAGAAAAACGAATTAGTTGTAGGTTCATAAAAAATTATAATAAAAATGCAAGTCTATTGTTGTGCTCATGGAATAAACATTATCATCTCAAGAAAAAAAGTACTGTAGTAATTAAGAAGTCATAATATCATCAAAAGTTTTAAGGTAAACTAAAAATATGAATCATTATAAAGAAACTTGAGAAATAAGTTATGGAGAAAGAAGATGAAAAGTATGGTTAAATGCTTGTGGTGAATTGAATAAAGTATTGAAGTGGAAGAAGATAAAAAGTTATTGTCTGCTTTAATTTTTTCTAATATTGTAATTGTAAGAATAAATATTAGGGGACATAAAAGAAAATAATTATGATGATGAGACTTGTAATATGACTTCTTGAAATCATTTTGTTATATCACATGTCATTTAAAAATGTACTCAATGTTAGTCTTTTTATACTATTTATTATATAGATTTTAAAGAAATAAATAAATGTATACTTTAATTTTATGAGTTGTGTTAATATGAAAAAATTTAACCGATTCACTAACATCTATGTTTTCTTCCAAAATTTTCAATTAAAATGTGAAATATAATTGTAAATTATGAAACTTTTTTGTGAATTTTGGTAAGTTACATCTTTTTTTGGTTTTTTTAGCTTATCAAATCATAAATATATACATTTAATTTAAGAATATTAATGATGTCTTTTGATTTTCTTTATTTTTATGTTACACAATATGTAAAGACATTTTTGTAAGGACTTTTAGTAATCATTCATTTTTTTATAAGAATTATATCAAATAACCAATAATCTAATAATAATTAATAAATAATTAAATAATCAATAAAAATTAATAGAAATTAATGGGATATAAAATACTAAATGTTAATGCCATGTGAAATTAAATTAAATGCTTTAATCTAACATGTTAACTATATTGTATAGATATACTTAAGTATTTACAGAATTTGTTTGTAAATTACTTAAATTATATAAATATTTTCTTATCCATATATTTTATATTTTCCAAAACCTTACCCTTAACGTGAAATAATTTCATGAACTAAATACACAGTATTATTAACCTTTTAAAATTCTATTATTAGTGTTTAATTTCACTTAAGTATTTACAGAATTTGTTTATAAATTACTTAAATTAAATAAATATTTTATTTTCCATATATTTTATATTTTCCTAAGAAAATATTTTATATGATCTTTAATACTCAATTGTCGATTAAGTAGTTCTTTAAAACATCTTCTATATACAAAAAAGTTATAGTAATAACAATAGTGAATTAATGCCTTTAAAAAAAAGTAATGAATTAGTGATAATACAATTTTTTTTTTCAACTTCATTTATCCATCTTCGTTCTTAATTTCTTATGTATTCAGTTTTTTTTTTATTTCGAATACATATAATACTACTCCATATGAAATATTTTGAAATTATTAACTTATAATTAATGCGTATTTTTTTTATTGTAGTTTTGTTTTTAGTTATTAAATTTAAAGCTAATGGAATATGGATGGATTTTTAAAGGAAATAAGTATTTTAAATTAATGCAATATAATAATTAATTGGATAATCCATGTCATATTAGTTTGCCAAGTCACATTGTTACGTGGCTTTTTTTCATCCCATGTGGCATTGTCTACGTGGCATTTTTAGGCTAGCCTTTTAATAGTATTTATAGATGTAATAAATAGGTCAATTATGTAATTTTATTTATTATAATTTCAAAGAAGACTAAAGATGAAGATTCAAGCTCACTCCCGCTACATGGATCAAGATGGAACATCAAGACAAGCTTCTCGGGTCCAAGGATGGATTCCAAACTTGTATTTATTGTTCATTTTGATAGGATAGGCCACACTAGGACTTTTACTGTTTTTTTTTACGTTTTTCATTATTATTGCGTTTCATTCACATGTTAGTAATTGCATCATTTTTCGCCTAAAACCAAACCACCTACTACTAAAATGCATGAAAATTGACTCATATAGGTTGTATGTTAGTTTTCATGGACATGCAGATGTCACAGACTTTAAGCCATCACTTTAGTTTAATCATTCTCGCATGCTAGATTATAGTTCACTTAAAATGAATTTAAATTAAGTTGATGGGATCTTCCTCTAAAACGGAAATTGAGATTAGTCTTTATAAGGGCAAACATCTATGAATCCCTTCTTCGTCGGTAGGCCTAATATGACTAGAGTAGGCAATGGGCCGTGCTGGGCCGGCCCGCGTGCCGGCCCACCGTGCCTTCCCCAAAAATTGGCCCGGCCCAGGCACGGATATTGGGCTCCTCGGGCCGTGCCGTGCCAGGCCCACTGATCCAAGCCTACGCCGCGGCCCGCTCAAGGCACGGCCATTTTCGTGCTCGGGCCGTGCCTAGCCCATGGGCTTTTCGTGCCTTGTCCGCGGGCCGGCCCATGTGCTTTAATATTTTTTTTATTTAAATAAAAAACGTTATATAATTGATATATTTTTAGTACTTTTTGTTTAATAAATGATGATTAATGGTTTAAATATATATTTTATTAAATATTAGTGTACTTTTAGTTTAATAAATGATGATTAATGGCTTAAATATATATTTTGTTAAATGTTATTGTACTTTTTATTTAATAAATAATAATAAACGGGCCATTCTTCGTGCCGGGCCGTGCCAAGCCCGTCGTGCCTAGTGCGTGTCGGGCTCCACCGTGCCTGGGCCGTGCCGTGCCTAGGCACGGATTTTTGATGAAAATCGCGTCGGAGCCCGTCCAAAGCCCATTCGTGCCGTGCCCGTGCTTCCTCGATTTTCTCGTCGGGCCGTGCCGTGCCGTGCTGTGGGCCGTGCCTGGCCGTGCCGCCCACCGGCCCGCGGCCCTTTATGCCAACTCTAAATATGACCCCTTCTACGTTGGGTAAGTAGTTGTGTTGACTTAGTTTACCTCAACATCATAGTCCGAAGAGTTTCTCGTGATTATGATGGACTAAAGATAGTATTTACAGAAATTTATCGACCAAAAATTCTAACGGTAGAATTAGCTAAAAGGTTAGCTTATCAATTTACAGAGAATTGAGTCTTGGGGTCATTTATATAATTCTTGAGGGAGGTCAATTGTATAAATGTTTTGAGTCTTCGCGTTATGACATTAGTTCATTAGACTTAAAATAAAAACGATGCACATGCTTATTATTTCATTCTTCTTTCGCAGTGTAGAACACGTTTATTATCAATAATACTGTTACAACAAATGGCTGGAAATAACGCAATCCCAATGCCTAGTGCCACACTAGATCGTTCGTCTTGGCTTAAAATGTTCATGGACCAAATGAATCAGTCCACTCGACTGAAGAATGATGGGTCCAATTTTGCGGACTGGGAGGCGGCACTACGGAATGTCGCCACTGCTGACGGTAAGCTCGGGTATTTAACTGAGCCAATACCGGTCAACCCAGGCCCAAATGCAGGAGTCAACGAGTCACTCGCTTATAGTGATTTCATTATGGAAGCGGGTGCGATAAAGAACGTACTCATCTTTGCAATGGAAACCAATTTGCAGAGACGCTTCATTGCCCAAGGTGCAAACAAGATTTTCACCACGCTCACTAACGAGTTCTCAAAGGCACCGAGAATCGTTACATATGAGCATACCTGTCGCTTCTTTGATGCGAAACTCCAGAAGGGCCAACCGGTTAGCCCACACATTCTTCACATGATTGAGAATGTCGAGAAAATGGAGGCACTGAATTGTAAAATCAGTGAGAGTATTGTCATTGACCGAATGCTTCATTCTCTTCACGATGGTTTTGCCCTTTTCAGGGCGAACTACTATATGAATGACTTGAAAAGGAGTCCTCATGAACTATACTCCCTTCTCGTACAGACCGGGAATGATATGAAATTGAGTGGGAGCGTGAAGCAGGATGTTCTCACGATTTACAACAAAGGTAAAGGTAAGGGCAAGGCTCATGGCGACCTAGCTGTAGGTAAGCCAAAGTTTAAGAAGCCAGGAAACGGTAAGAGTGCGCCTGGTGAGACTAGTGGCTCACAGGGCAAGACAAAGAGCAAGGGCGGTGACATAGAGTGCCACCATTGTCACAAGACTGGACATTGGAGGAGGAACTGTCCCGTCTACCGTGAGAACATCAAGGCAGACCGCGTCGTTCCTGTTGGTATGTCATCTTATATTCATATGATTGAGATTAATCATGCAAGTTTCGGAACTTGGGTACTAGATACTGGTTGTGGTTCTCATCTCATAATCATTTGCGGGGCCTAAAGAACATCATACCTCTCGAAAAAGGTGATGTGGACTGCGAGTCGGGAATGGAGCACGAGTTCTTTGTTGCCTCGAAGGGAACATATGTAATCCAACTCCCTAGTGGTTTTGAGTTATCTTTAAATAATCACACTATGTACCCATTTTATCTAAGAATATTATTTCTGTTTCCGTACTTGCTAAAGACGGTTTTACATTTTCAATAAAGGATAATAGTTGTATTTTCTCTTTTAATGAAATGATTTATGGCAAAGCAGTTTCCATGAATGGAATTTATATCTTAGATCAAACCACGGAAGTATTACACATGAATAATAAGAAATTAAAGGTTGGTGACAAAGATCAAACCTATCTATGGCATTGTCGAATGGGACACATAAATGAGAAACGCGTGAAGAAACTCGTCGATAATGGGACTATTCCCGCATTCGGATTTTCTACATATGGCACGTGTGAATCATGTCTCATTGGCAAGATGACTCGAATTTCCTTCAAAAGTGTTGGAATGCGCGCTAGTGACCTATTTGGACTCATACATACGGACATATGTGGACCTATGTCAATTACCGCTAGAGATGGCTATAGATATTTTATCACTTTCACGGACGATTTGAGTAGATACGGATATGTCTACTTAATGAAGCATAAAAGTGAGTCTTTTGAGAAATTCAAGGAATACCAGAATAGGGTCTGAAACCCACTTTGGGTAGAAAGATTAAAGCACTCCGTTCGGATCGGGGTGGCGAATATCTTTCAAATGAGTTTGATCAACACCGAAAGACTCGTGGAATCGTTTTGCGATTAACTCCACCTGGAACACCTCAATTGAATGGTGTGTCCGAACGGAGAAATCGAACCTTACTTGATATGGTTAGATCCATGATGAGTCACACGGTAGTGCCTGATTCATTATGGGGTTATGCTCTTTTGCCAGCCGCTCTTATACTTAACCGAAGTCCGTCTAAAGCTGTCGACAAGACTCCATATGAAATGTGGAAGGGAACGGTCCCTAACTTGTCCTTTATTCGGGTTTGGGCCTGCGAGGCTTATGTCAAGTGGAGACACGAGGATAAGCTCGGCCCGCGATCGGTCAAGACATACTTTATAGGTTATCCAAAAGAAACATTTGGTCATTACTTCTATTCGCCTACTGAACTTCGAGTTTTTGTTGCGGCTAGTGCGACGTTCTTAGAGAAAGAATTTCTCGAGAACAAGTCAAGTAATAGAACCTTCGAGCTGTCGGAGATTCCAGAACCAACAACCGAGGAACAGATGGAGGAAGCTGTACCTCCAACTGATGATACGGTTAATATTCCTGAGGAACCTAGGAGGTCGGGTAGAGACTCTCATCCTCCGGACAGATACATTGGTATGGTCGAGGAGAATGATGTTTTACTTCTAGAAAGTAATGAACCCGCAACCTATAAAGGTGCTATGGTCCGTTCTGACTCAAAGCTATGGCTCGAAGCCATGCAATCCAAGATGGACTCCATGTATGAGAATAACGTATGGGATCTAGTTGATTTACCTAATAAGGTAAAACCTCTATAGTGCAAATGGCTTTACAAAATAAAGCGTTCTGTAGACGCGCAACCAGATATCTATAAGGCACGACTTGTGGCAAAAGGTTTCACTCAAGTGCAAGGATTGCTATGATGAGATTTTTGCACCTGTAGTCATGTTACGTTCCATTCGGATAATCTTAGCGATTGCCGCATTTCATGATTATGAGATTTGGCAAATGGATGTGAAAACCGCCTTCTTAAACGGTTATTTGGAGGAAGAGTTGTACATGGTGCAACCCGAAAGTTTCATAGATCCTAAACATCCTAAGAAAGTATGCAAGCTTAAGCGTTCCATTTATGGACTTAAGCAAGTTTCTCGGAGTTGGAATCATCGTTTCGACCAAGTGATAAAAGAGTATGGTTTCACTCGATCGGTCGAAGAACCATGCTTATATATCATGTCGAGTGGGAGCAAGATTGTATTCTTGATATTATATGTGGATGACATACTCTTGATTGGGAATGACATTCCTCTCCTATCTTCGGTTAAAGAATGGTTGAAGAACCATTTCCAGATGAAAGATCTGGGTGAGACACAGCGTATTTTGGGAATCCGTATCTACCGAGATAGATCACGACGGACGTTATCACTTAGTCAGGAGTCTTATTTGAATAAGGTTCTTGAGAGGTTCAGCATGACCAACTCCAAGAAGGGGAACCTTCCTATGACGACGGGATGCGGTTGAGCAAGTCTCGATCACCCACGACGCCCGAAGGGATAGAGCGCACGAGTCGTGTTCCTTATGCATCTGCAATAGGATCGATCATGTATGCCATGATATGCACACGTCCAGACGTGGCATATGCATTGAGTATGACGAGTCGGTACCAAAAGACTCCAGGTGAAACACACTGGATAGCATTAAAAAATATCCTCAAGTACCTACGGAGGACTAAGGATTGGGTATTGACTTATGGAGGCGATACTAAGCTATGCGCAACCGGTTACACAGATGCTAGCTTCCAAACGGATCGAGATGATTCAAAATCTCGGTCCGGGTTCGTCTTCACTCTTAATGGTGTGCGGTCACTGGAAGAGTTCCAAACAGAGTGTTGTAGCGAGATTCTACTATCGAATCCGAGTACTATGCCGCCGGAGGCGAAAGAAAGGAAGCGATATGGATGCGTCAATTCTTACAAGGGCTTTCGGTAGTTCCTAGTTCGAATGACTCGATCACCATCTATTGTGACAATAGAGGTGCCATCTTCCAGGCTAAGGAGCCAAAGTCTAGCAACAAATCTAGACATGTACTTCGGAAGGCTCACCTGATCCGTGATTACGTGGAGTAAGAAGAGATAGTGATTGACAAGATTGCGACGGATGATAACATCGCGGATCCTCTCACCAAACCGTTGAATTATGATAAGCATGTAGGGCATGTAAATTCCATGGGAATTAAACATGTTCCTGAGTTGTAGTACTTGATTATGGATTTGATACATTATTTTTTTCATATACTATTTATAACTTCATCGTTTTATATATAATATTTTGTTTTTCATGTGGATTGTACTGACAACATTGAACGCCACAAAGTGAACTGAATTACATTATAATTTGTTTTGGTCCGTAATCGCCAATGTGAGCTGATAACTCCGGCTTTTATATTGTGCAGTCGATTGATGGTGGGTTCAACGAGCCATAAGTCAAACGGTTGGCTGATCGATCACAGATACGAGATTATGACGATACCTCGTAGGACAACTTTTTGTGACAACGTAATGGAGTCCTAAATGTTTAATAAACATTCGGTGCCGGGTCGTGGATAGGACATCCATTGTGTTCCTAGAGTCGATTCTTTTGACTATCGTCTCTCTTGAGATTAAGGCGCTTTTTGGGTGACTTTGGTTTCTTTCTCACGGTCCGTAGAATCGGAGCTAAGTAGATTTTTTTTGGGTCATTTCATACTGTGCTTACATCTGCAGGATTCGAGTTGAGGAAAATATCTAACCCTTATCAGGTATAGTTATTTCTCAGGGCCACTCGAGGAGTTGTAGCTGAAATGCATGGCCATGCTCGAATGTTGATTCGTTTATCAGTTAAGTTACTCTCTAGTCGGGGAAACCACTCTTGATATTGATCGCTTGTAAAATACGACCTTTGCGAATTCGGATTTGCAAATTGTTTTACATTGAGTGGGAGAAATTTTATAGGATATGAGAATCGGTTATCGCACATACACTTGTGAGGACAAGTGGGAGTTTGTTGGAGCTTGTGTCCTCCACAAATTAGTGTGATAACATTTGTAAATCTCTTACAGGTTCACAAGGGTATACTTCGTATATTTAATCAGTTGATTAACGTTTACCTAATAACGGTTGGCTTGCTAGAAAGTTTGACGTTATTATCATACAGATGGCGGTGATCAACTGGTCCCTAAAGGTCACACCTATAGGATGTGTTTGAGAAATGTGGTTATAGAAATATAATCACATTGATGCCCAAAATGACTAAAAAGTTAGTCAATGTGTTGATAAGATAATTATTTAATAAAATTTAATAATATTAAGTTGAGACTAATTAACTGTCAATTCGTAATTAAATATAATCAGTTATGTTTAATATCAACAAGATGAATGTGTCATAGTGGTAATAGTGAGGGTACACAAACCAAGAGGTCATGAGTTCGATCCTCACTAGATGACAATTCAACATATTTTATATATTTTTGGAAAGACCACAAATAAGGAGAATAATCTCCTTATTTCGCTCAGTTAGGCCGAAAATTAGGAGAGATTTATTCTTTCCTAATTGACTCCTAATTTCGGCTACTATAAGAAAGAAAGGGTGAGAATTCTTCTACCCTAATTCTTTTCTTTGACCTGGCCTCCTCTCTCATCAGAAAAACACAAAAACAACTAAATTTTACAGAAAATTTTTGATCGATTTCTAGCATAATCAAAAGGCATATCTCATATCGTCTTGGGCGCAACTAATAGGCGAATATCAATTTTGATATTGTTCTTAGGCCAATTTTGCTAGGACCGAAGGTTAATTCTAAATCCTTTATACTTTGTTTATGTATTTTGTTTATGACCATTGATCATCATTGTTAAACTCGTTATAATCCTTCTAGTTTAAGGGAAGTATACAGATTATTTCCCACAGTTTTCCCACAGACATAGCAAACAATGGGAACCTTTGGTTTCTGAATCTTAGCAACATGTTTGGTATGCTTCCCTGGACCATTCTTCTTAGCTGGACCCTGGCTCTTACCCCGACCAACCTTGGCCTTACCCTTACCCTTGAACTTCTCAGCATTGGACGGACCACCAGACTCAACCAGATTAACTTTAACAGCAGCAACATAAGCATTCATAGGAAGACTAACAGGTTGGTCCTTAAGGCGATTTGCCTCTTCGGTCCTCATGTGTCCTACTAGTTCTTGGAGAGACATGTCTTTTTTCTTATGCTTAAGGTGGTTCCTATAGTCAGACCAGGAGGGAGGAAATTTCTCTAGCAAAACATTAGCCACAAAAGTGTCATCTAATTTCATACCCCCATTATCGACATCAGCACATAGGTTCTCGTAGACATGAACTTGTTCCATGATGGGTTTCCCGTCAGCCATCTGAAATTGCAGCCACTTACCCACAACATATTTCTTTTTCCCCGCATCATCAGCCCCATACTTGGCCTCTAAGGACTCCCATATCAGTTTGGAAGACTTATGAACCATAAATAGGTCAAAAAGGGTGTCAGTCATGTTGTTTAGAAGCTGGCATCTAACAAGTTTATTGTCCTTATCAAATTTCTTAATATCCTCTTCGTTTGACTTAACAACAGATTTAGCAGGGGGGTGTTCTCTACGATCTCAGTAACATCAGCCTCTTTAACAGGGGCAGGCGGGTCACTAAACAACACATAATCAATTTCCAGTTGTTCGAAAAACATCAGCAGTTTCTGTGACCAACGCTTATAGTTATGACCGTCTAGTTTTTTAAGTTTAGTCAAATCAGGAAGAAGTTTTGCTAAAACAGACGACATGTTACAGCAGTAGACAACAACAAATAAATAGTTTTCAAATTGTTGGTGTAAACAATCAGTAACAATGTAAAATAAGGAAATCAGAAGAGATATAACCCGATTTGTAGTGCCGTGGTAGAACCCACTGCCTTGAAAAGTATTTCTCCGGTACGACCGTGGTGGCGATCAGCTAGTGCCGGTAGTTCTCTACGGTCTAGTTTTTCAAGTTTAGTCAAATCAGGAAGAATTTTTGCTAAAACAGACGACATGTTACAGAAGTAGACAACAACAAATAAATAGTTTTCAAATTGTTGGTGTAAACAATCAGTAACAATGTAAAATAAGGAAATCAGAAGAGATATAACCCGATTTGTAGTGCCGTGGTAGAACCCACTGCCTTGAAAACTATTTCTCCGGTACGACCTTGGTGGTGATCAGCTAGTGCCGGTAGTTCCCCAAGGTTAACACTACAATCCCCACGCAGTCCCGTCCACTCGGAACTGTGAGACTTGGAACGAAATAATAGTCTTTGCCCAGAAATTATATACGAAGAGAAGAGGAGAAAGAAGAGAGGGGAGTGATATTTTTGTGTATGCTGCAGTGTGTTTCCTGTTGCTCTATTTATAGGAAATATGAGCAGGTAGAAGAACAAAAACGTGTTCCTAAATCGCAGGCAACAAACCGAGAAAGTGGGAGTAAGACTCTCTCTCACTAACAATCATGTTGACTGACTGTTAACACAAAAAACAAGCCCATAAACACAAGAGCAAAAAGGTAAAAGGGGGCCTTTGGCCCGCACCGCAGGTGCTCTCTACCCAAACCCGAGCCCGAGCTCAAGCCGGGCCGACGCGCGCGCGCATGTGTATGTTTGGACCCAAACCCACTAGCCCAACAATTCCCACAAAAGCCTCCTTGGTCCACACAGCTGGCAAGTAATAGACAAAAGTCTATATAAACACAAGGACGGCAAGCAAATCTTCCGATGTGGGATATCAAAGGAATATTTGGACAAAGCAACTTGCCTTTACAACCATCAATTCCAACATACTATACAGAGTACCACATTTCCGGAACACCACAGACCATTAACGAACATCACCATCGATTTCCGCTAATAACCATCACCTGCCACACTAAACACCGGTGACGACTGCAGCATTAAATCCATCGACCTTAGTTCTTACGGACCCACCACACCAACTGACAAATCCACCGTCACACCAAGTCACCACCACTAGATCAACACTACACCAAAACCGACGAACACACCATACCAAATCACTGCCGATCCTTACACCAACACAAGCCTCGCTTGATGATCGTAACCCACTTCAAATGATACCTGCGAGGTGGGTCAAAGAACCACGATGGATAAATGGACGATCAATTAGGGATCATTGATTCTGTCGTTGGTGGCTATACGTGATTGGAGAATGGAGATGGTGGGGTGGTGGCTATATGTTACTAAGTCGGTCATTGGTATGGGCTTAAGACCTTGGGTATAGAATATGACTCATGGGGTCATGGACATAGGAAAAACGATCTTTCATAGGGCATTTTAGATTTTAAGTCTTACTAGTTGGAACGCCGCGTGCTACGCACGCGGCATCCAACTTTTTTGATTATGTTCAAGATGAAGTAGATGTAACGGATAGTCTTATGTTATGATGTTATTTCATAGATTTATTTTTTGATAATGTGAAAAGTACAAAGAAAATATTAAAAATGCAATGCAATCGAAACGTATTATTAAAATTGGATTCATACGGTATTAGTTTGATCTGAATTTTATGGGTAAGGTAAAAAGTTATTTTGCTCAATCGTTTTGGATGAATTGTTAATAAATATATAAAATACAGTAACCAAGTTGCCTAGTCATCCTACAACATGTCGATTTTATAAAAAATATAAAAAGTAATATGAGAAGCTCGCGTACAACGCACGCGGCGGTAAACTACTGAATAATATTCACAATTCGATAAAACCACTGAAAGACGTTATATACTGTAAACATATACTTTATTCAAACACTCTTAGTAATATACGGAGTACAAATTACACGCTTTGTAATATTTAATTATACATATGCTTTTATTCAAACAACGCTTTTTAGTAAAGTACACTAAACAGTAAATTCGTCGCTCGAAGTAGCCACTACTTCGACCGTTTCATAGGCCATCTGACGTTTCAGCTGATTGTATTTTTGCTCTAACATATGTTAATTATGTTTAACATATTGTAGATCATAGAAATTGAAATCAAGAACATCGATTTTATACACATCGAAAATAAATTTCATTGCTTTTCGAATGCAATTTTGTTCTGATGGACCAATAAGTCTTGATGGGCTACCAATAAATTTAGCGCATTTGGGAGGATTTCCGATTCCATGCATCTGGACATAAGCTCTTATCTCGTCATGAGTGACAGCGTGTATTCCATATTCTGCAGGTGCTAATTTGATCTGATTTAAAATAACATTCAACACGGTTTTAAGATTAACTTCCACACAAACTCGAGATGTATCCATCGATTCTAGAAAAAAAAAAAAAGCAATTCAGCCGTTAGTTAATGTTATATGTTAAAGAAACAGACACATGAAAAAAAAATAAAAAAAAAATTATAGATATACCCTTTATGTGCAGGTCGATTGTAATAAGTATTCGATGTATAAGACATGCATATATGTATATATATATATATATATATATATATATATATATATATATATATATATATATATAAAACACAAAAGGCTTTGTATTTAATACACGTATGCAGTACGTGTCAAATAGTAGTGTGTCTGGAATTTTGTGTCGAATGACTCATAAACTATCCCTAATAAACCGAATTTTATCTAATTTAGAAGATATATATTTATTTTGCATCGATTTTGAGATTTTTTTTTTATTACAGTAAGTGTCCTAAAATAGTTAAAAAATGCAAAAAAAAAAAAAAAACAATAATACTATAGTATTCCTCATTGTATATAATAGATAAATAAAAATAACGATTTCAATTATCGTATTATGTATAGCAGAAAGTATTATTTAAAAAATGAAAATCGTAATCAATCTAACGTAATAAATTTCGATCCACAATATAAAAAAATTAATAGCACACATATAATTATATAAGTACAGTAGTTATTGTATTATGTATAGCAGAAATTAATAGTTAATTCAAAAAATGAAAGTCAAAATCAATCTAATATAACAAATTTCATTTTACAATATAAAAATAATAATAGCACAAATAAAATTATATAAGTACACATGTACGTAAGAGTACAGTATACTATTGATAAACAATATGTATACATTGCGATACTCTTATAAACAAAATAAAGAACTTTTTAGATAAAGTAGGAAACAATCCTATCTTATATCGACATGTCGCAATACTTCATATAAGATAATATTATTTTTTTTAAGAGAAATATCTGATTATTTTTGGGTTGTCATATTAACTACATCAACAGAACTTCAAGAACTTCATTTACAGGAAATGTAGAAAATACCTCTCCACGTCATGTGAAGAAGTATACTTGTAAATGTATGGATGAAGTACTGTATAGCCGCAAGGAATAAGAAGTAGCTATTGTAAGGGATAAGATACCTATTTTTTGCTCGATATTCATTCTAATATTTTTTTTCTCTTGTTTTCCCACATGTGAATTGCTTTAGTAAAACAGTCAAATATGTCGCCAAAACGTGCAAAATGCAAGTGAAACTTGCATTACATGCACACAAGTAATAACAGAGTAAAATTATAGAAACATTTGGAGTACAAGACGCGTTATAGAATGAAATGTAAATTCGAAAAAGGGCTTCCATAAAAGAGTATTGCAAAACTACATTTAATATAGAAAGTTGCGCATAAAGATCCATGAAAAACGAATAAAACTCGCAATATTTTTATTGGTATATGTAACATATAGCTAAAGTAATCCAGCGAAATACAAACCCAAACACAACACACACCTGAATACAAAATCAAACATAACACACATGGTACATACAATGGATGAGTTGCTAATCAAACCTTTATTTTATCGATGACTATATACAAATATGTACATTACGACAACATATCATGTAGTAGTAATATCTTCTATTCTGCTACCTCTTCTACATGTTGGACACTAAATTTGAGTTGTTTCTTGGAATCTCCAAACTGTATTGCCAATAACTTAATGATAAACAGTCGAGCACTGATACTGGCAACAAAATCCCTTACAAGCGAAAGTTGTTCCTGCGTAAAAAAAAAATAGAAAATACAGAGTTTATAATCACAAAAAAAGTGCCTAAGACTTACATTTTTTTGACTTTTTTTTTTTCCAAAAAGAAAGAAAAAAATAAACCTCTTGTGAAAAACAGGAAATCTGGATTGTTGTTCGTTTTAAGACCTTTTCGGCAAGTTCGTGAAAAAGAATGAGTTTGATAGCGGAACTTTCATCATCAAAGCGGATTTCCAGGTTATACCTTTATAAAAAAATGTAAGTAGAACGACACCATAGTCAACCATATAAGAACTAAATCTATCTGTAAAATAGAATAGTGGAGATATGAGAAATTAAATTATAGTAATAACTAACCTGTACACGGATGTTCCTATATGTGGAGTTTTCGTCTGAAAACAGGAGAATTTCTTGCCATTTGGAACTTTTGTTTCATTCTTGCATATATTGCAGGAAGAGTATACATACTTGTCCGGATTGATAACGCGTGTTATTTGACCCTTGATCCATACCATTGCACCATCCTGAAATATTTTTTACATTTTTGTTAAAAAATAATTTTAAAATTAAAGTATATTACAAAATAAATGCAACATAATTAGTATACCATATTATTGAAATTGGTAATACCTTTTGTAAACCGAGCGCAGCGACTGGTAAGATTGTCATATTGGTAATTTTATATTCTCTGCCTTCATGAAAAACGTCTGCAAACATATGAATAAGCATTGAGTTTAAATTCAAGAGGCAGTATAGCATGAAAATAATACTAAAATAAATTACAAGTGAGCAAGAAATACCCGTTATACTTCTTTTTTCTCAGAAATGAGTGTAACTTATATCTCAGCAACTCTGTCAATCTATGTATTATATAGTTTAGAAAATTGCTTTTAAGGTTGTAATGGGATGAGAACAGTATCGGTAATATACATGTGTCGTTTAAGCAGGCGTCCTTCTAAGCACTATATACGTTGATATCTAAACACATGTCAGATAGCTATGTGAAGTAAATCTCAAATTTTTGTATCAAACTATCAAGTATATCCTATTTACAGGTGTAGTTTAGGCGGGCATTCTTCTAAGCACTATATATATGGATATCAAAACACGTTTCAGTTAACTATGTGTCCTGGAATTAAATATGTGACGTAAACTTCAAAGTTCTGCAGTAAACCATCAAATATATCCGATGCGCAGGTGTCGATTAGGCGGACATCCTCCTAACAACTGTATATGTCGATATCTAAACGCGTTTCAATACGTTATCCACATTTCGACAAACGGTATTGTTAAACATGTCTATTCTCAAGACGTACGCAGTGACATGCAGAAAAAAAAACAATAAAGAATTGTAGAAGTTTTAACTCGAGATTTTAAAATTTCGAAAACCAAAAGGAAGTGTATATTTTCAATATTCTCATATCCGTCAACATACGCATTTATGGGTTTATTTTAATGGGATTTATCTAATAAAACCTTACATATTCTAAAATAAACAGCAAACAACATGTTTTGTCAATAGAGCATTTTTATATTACAAACAAAAACATAATAATGTTAGTTATTTTTACATGTGTTTGACTTGATGATGACTGTATTAGACTATTATAGTAGTAATAGTTTGATAGTACTTTGTATTAGATTAGATTGTTCTGAGTATATGTTAGTGAATACGGTCTTACGGAAAGTGTATATATTTTGCTTAATCATTGTACTTTGTAAGCAAATCTGAATGCTCAAAAATGTTATTTAAATTTTGGAGTCAAAAGATGAACGTTGAGACTTTAGAGTTTAGATGCATGAACATTTAACTTGAGTAGGTAGGTTATTTGTTACATACACGTAAACAAGATTACTTTAATGGGTGTAATCTCATAAAACCTTACACGGTCAAAAAATAAAAAAATCCTTTGAATATGTAAGCACGTATGAGTTTATTGGGCTTAATCTAATTAAACATTTTACAAGGACTAAAAAAACACAACAAATTACGTATATACAATACTATTAGATTACAAGCATAAACATAGTAATATGTCCTACAACCGTAATTTCGCTTCCAACATATCAAAATAATATAAAACTCAAAATGAACACATTTTGTACAACATTTCCGATCAAAAACATAGCGTTGATCGGTTATTTATAAACAATTGATCCCCATTTCATTTGGATATCTTAAGCGAAGACTTTCGATCAAATACATAGCATTGATCGTTTATTTATAAACAAGGGGTGTCCATTTCATCTGGATTTCTTAAGCGACGATCTCTTCAACTATAAGTGTTCGAAACTTCATTTGCTTTCTGATGCCTTCAATTATGAAAGTAACAAGCTTGATTGCAAAGGTGCGGGTTTTTATAGAAGTTGTAATTTCATCAACGAACGATTGATGTTCCTTCATGTATACATACAAGCAAAAAATGGTAATTTGCATTTTTTTCATCTGTTAGTTAAAGTAATTATAATTCTAATTGTATTTAATCAAGAGAAAGTATACCTCTGGAGAATATTCAGCGATCTGTTTAGCAGTTGTTTTTAATACAGATTCAGCTAAATAAGAAAAAAGAGTAATTCTTGTTGATGCGGTTTCGTCTGTGAATACTATGTGAAGATCAAACCTATTTAGAAAAAGTTTTTGGTATGTGCAAGTTCCTTTACTTGACAATGTTGGGGGGGCAATTGCTTCAAAGCGTGCTAGCACGGTGAAATTGTGGCTTTGCTGAGTGACTTCATGAAGAGAAATTTTTACTGTATTCATATTAACAAGACAAGAACAATCATATTTGTTTGCAGACAATGACCAAATATTACAATTAAAGATTTTTTTAAAAAGAAAAAGTACATAAACAAAAAATTTGTACTTGTCTTTTATGTGAAATACATATTTATTAACTATTTCTACATTATACCAGCGAATCTTAGAATATCATAGCATACAATATTTTTTGTTTCTCTCCAACATTCATCTGTACTATTCTGCGGAGAAATGGCAACAGTTACATCTTCTCGCTTTTTTGCTCTGGACAAAGCAACGTATAACTGACCATGAGAGAACACAGAGTTGGGCAGAAAAATTCCAACCTTATGTAACGTTTGTCCTTGAGCTTTATTAATTGTCATTGCGAAACACAACTTTATTGCAAACTGTTTTCTCCTAAAATGGAAGGGATATTTATCGGATGGAGAAGGTTGAAGAGGAATTCTAGGAATAAATACTCTTTCTCCTTTATGATGGCCAACAAAAATTTCAGCGTCTATAACATTGCGCGAAAATGCTTTGCAGATTAGTCTCGTGCCATTGCATAGGCCAGAAGTAGGATCTAAGTTTCTCAGCAAAATTATCGGGCTGTTAACTTTGAGTACTAAACAATGAGGTGGAAGCCCACTTGGGTGCAAAGTATTTAAAAATTCGATAGGGTATTGCTCAGTAGTTATGTCTACAGCTTCATCAAAGCTTCTGTACTCGTAGAAATGCCAGTCTGACGTGAAACTAAGATCGAATTAATAAGCTCGGTGTCATCGTTCTTTGGCGTTAGTATTGCTCTCTTTGTCATAGAACTTGGATCAGTATAAAAAAGGCCAATGTCTGGATAGAAAGAGTCAATTAAAATATCCAACAATTGGTTTTCTTGAGTTTTCGCAATGACGATTGATCTTGGGAGCGGAACGGTTTTCCCATTCTCAAAAGGCGACCTACCTTCACCAATGCACAAGACAGTATCGCTGAAAACGGGATCATGAATAGCATGCATATTTGTCGTTAAATGTATCTTCTCAAGTTTTGGCCACAGTGGCGACATTACGAAACTCGCATTTATAGCTTCACGCAATGTACTCTTAGGTATAAAAAGGTAAAACTTGTCGAAAATCACCTCCAAAGACAACAACTTTACCACCGAATATTGAATTGTTTGAGCAGACGTCTCTCAGAGTTCTTTCAAAATGTTCGATAGATTGGCGTTTAGCCATTGACGCCTCATCCCATATTATTAGACGACAAACACGTATCAACTCTCCAAGTCCACTTTGCTTAGATATCTGGGAACTTTGATTTTCTTCGAAATCTAAAGGAATTTTGAAGCGCGAATTAGCTGTCTTCCCACCTGCAATGTTAGAAGCAGCAATTCCAGAACTGGCAACAGCAAGCGCAATAACACCCTTCGCTCGCAGATTTTCAAGTAGGGTCGAGTAAAGAAAAGTTTTTCCTGTTCCTCCTGGGCCATCGAGAAAGAACGATCCATGTTTTCTCCACATAACTCGATTGTAAATAGTATCATACGCCCTTTTTTGTTCAATGTTGAGCAAGTTAACTCCATTAAGATCCTCAGCTGTAATAGGAATATTTAGCTCTACCTCAATTTCTTTAGCGAAGCATTGATCAACATCGTTGTCTTGTAGCACAAGATCATCTAAATCAAAGTTTGTGATACTTTTCCCCATAGATTCGATAATACAAGCAACGCTTTTCAGAGTCATCTGTCTTACATGGCAGGATTGTGATGGAAAAGTGAAAGCAAAATCTTGAGATAGCTCGGTAAATTAGGTATCCCATAATTCTTTTGGATTTTTAGGCTGACAATATATCAGAAGAGTGGCAAAGAGACGGCGTAAAACAAAAGGCAACTGAAAATGACAAGCTTCCCGTAAGCAATGGTCGGCCGAATTATCGGACTCCAGAAGACCTCTACGATATGCCGATTCACGAAAGGACGAAGAAAGAATGCCATTAACCATTAGTAAGTCTTTAAATGATTTTGGTCCACGAACATTTGCAAGAAGAAGACGTAGAAAGTACCGTTCACCTTCAGACGGATTCGCATACACCAATCAGCCAATGGCAAAGCCTTTTTGCCGTAGATGCCAGAATTTTTGTGTTTTGTGGTCATTCCATACGTAGTGTTCGGGAAATTGTTGATATAGTAGTGTACGCGCAAAAGAATCTTCTCTGTTTTTCTCAAAGAAATCCGTTAGCATGGTCCTACCACGAGAATCATCTTCAACAACATTTGAAAGTTGTTCAAAAGAACGGAATGTAACTGTTTTCATATTTTGAAGATGAACCTGTAGTACAACAATGTTGGGATGTATCTCATTTAAACGGAAACTAAAAATGCGCCATGCGGCTTCAGGTGGAGAAACCCAGCGTGCATTTTGATATGATGCGACTTCGTCTACAACTTGACGATTATGTTCATCAGTAACAGCAAAAGAAACCCGATCATGGCCTTTGTAAACGTATTTGTATAAATACTTTACAGCCTTTACAGTGGAGCAAATTTCAACATTGATGTGACAATCATACTTTGATAACAGAAATGGATTATAAGGAACAACCCATCTGTTTTCAAGAGATGCTCCATGGACCGCGACAACTTTATCGCTAAAACGACGACGATAGATTGGATAAGAATTGCGGCCATTCATTGTCATTTAAGAAAAATCGCGAGGATAATGGTTTTTGCATGTGGAATTTTTAATGCAGGGATTATTAGGAAAATCAAGACCACATGGTCCGTGCATCATATGCTTTACAACTGCAGCGTGAAGATGACTATTCTCGGAAGCATCAGGAATCTCAGCGCAGACATAGTCGTCATATTGTTCTGGAGTTCTAATTCTACTATTAGAATTCAATATTATAAGAAAATGAGCGTGGGGTAAACCTCTTTTCTGAAATTCTACAACATATATATAACCCGCAACTTCACCAAACAATTTTTTTTCAACGATTTCTTTCTTCACTTCCATCAATTTTGCCCTAAAAATCCTAGCAGGTAAATCCGACCTATTTTGAGCTTCTTCAAACGGCATTAATTCTCGTTCAATTTCAGGCCAACGGGGATTACACGTAATGGTTAAGAAAATGTCGGGTTTTCCATAGCGCTGAACTAAACCCATTGAATTAAGATATCGACAACGCAGATCACGATCGCAGCCTATAAAACCAGCTGGCAGAATGTAAGAATGACCAATATTGGACACATTTGTTTCGCCAGCATTATAACTGTCTATAACGCCCTGATAAAGTTCAGCTCTAATTGTCTTCTTATTGCATTTAATAAAATCGAGACGGGTAGACTCGATTTTAATATACATGTCAACAATAAATTGTTGAAGAAGTCTGCCACATCGCAGTAGAATAGAATTGTCGCAGATGCGTATTTGAAGGCGATAACAATAATATTCCCGACAAGAGACCTTTTTTCGGTGTCAGAAGTATGCGCGACTGCAACAAACAAGAAATTAAAGTACGCGCTATTATTATGATAAAAATGTGTAAGTTTATAGTAGAGGTATACGTATTGCAAAAACTAAACTGACCTTGATCTTCGGTCTCCATTATAGAGTCAACAGATTGAACGAGAATTTCATTTATTGGAAAAGTAGGACAATCACGCCGACGGTGCCTCCCGTATCCACGCCTGTATATTGATCGATGCTAGCCTGTTTCTCCGAAGGGAAGTAAAAGGGGATACTGTAGAGGATCATAACAACCATAGTTATGTAATACCTGATGTGGCTGCCCCGAGCATGCATATACAAGTATATCATGCCTTAGCGGCTGCGGTGTAATATCATCTTCAACCCAAATGGCTGCGATCTGCGACGTTGTTGGTGCATTATGTGTACGCTGATCATGCATCGGATCGGCACGTATTACAATACGTGTCGCCTCTGATACCTCAAGGGTTCGTAAAGAGCGGAAGAATTTTGCATATGGATTGGAATCCATAATATGCATTAGTATATCAATGACCCTCCTTTGAAAATCAGAAGAAATTTGTAAGCGATGCATCATTTCATGATCAGTGTCGTAAAAATACAACTGGATATACCGTGGACGTTCTTCAGTTGGTAAAATGTCATTTATGAAATGATACACTTGACCTTGAACTCTAAAAGTGTAAATTCCACGGTTTCTATGGGCAAACTCGTGGTCTTTCTTAACACCTAGAGAGGTAAACGCAAACGAGCTATTATAAAATATTATATTATTTCTAAAATTTTTGGATGTGTCATCTTCGGATAAAAAAAAGGTATCTTAACGCCTCTGGAACTGAGTTGGTTGGAAGATGTATTTCACCCTGGTTGTAATAGAAGAGCGGTGATTCATTTCTAAAAAGCTTTGCACCACAACATTGACAAGTAGACGGCAAAGGAAGGATATATGGTTTACTGAGCGGTTTCTTCTTTCCTTAAATATGAGATAAGTTGAAAGTTAAAATTAGTTAGAGTAAGGATCAGCTATAAATTAATTAATTTAAATTTTGTAGCAGAGCAGTTGTGGTACCTGTAGTAGAAGAATGAGTATTCCTTCTATGCATGCTAGAAGGCTCATATGTGCGCGAAGTAGACGCCATGTATTCAAAAGTGCTCGCCCTTACGTATGTAAAATACATGAATTTAATAAATTGTACTAATATAATAAATCTTTATAAAGAAATAAGGAATTAAAAAAAATATCACTGCGAAAAGATACATAAATACAAACAAGAGAAAGAGAATGTCGTAGAGTTATAAGTTTACGATTAACGAAAAACATAGGGTCGAATATAGTTTTTTTAACATAAAATTTAGGGTTTTTATTGTCTGTATCTCTTTATTTTCCCAAATTCTACAAAATACCCTTCATTTTTTAGAAATCCATAAGATACCCCTTTATTATTTAAAAATCTACATTATAACCTTTGATGCGATTTTCCGTTAAAATTTCTGTCAACTATTCTTTTTTTGTTAATTTCTTATATTAACCTCAATTAGCACATTATTTGGTCAATTAAATAGAGTTAATTGGCTAATTTAAAACAAAATCCCCTCTTTTCCATTTTCAGTAATCCAGCACTCACCAATCACTATCTTCGTAATTGTCAACATCTTCTCATCTCCTCTTTTTCTCATACCCAGTTCTTGTTGAGATTAATTGATTCGATTTCCGGTAGTTTGCTAAAAAACCACGAGTTTTTGGGCGCTCCTCAAGTTCTTTATTTCGGACAATGATGATACAGAATGTTGTGCAAAATTTTGATTACATATTGATTTTATGATTAGAAATTGGGTTTAGATTTTAGGCATAGTTTGATTATTTTTTTCTTGGTTAACGTGGAGATTAACAAGTTCATGAGTGCAATTATCAATTTGTTTTAAGGTAAAAATTTTGAGCTTATTTAGATCTCAATTAGGTATGGAGATCAAATGGTTTAATTTTATGAGAACGTAAAAAATGCGGTTACGATGTTGCAATAGCTTGGTGGTGTTAATGGTGGAAGTGATGAGAGGTGGAAGAAGGGAAAAGGTGGCATTATTAAGTATTGATTAAAGGTATAAATGTCACTTTTTCATCTAATTATGATAACTAACAGAGAAGCTAACTATTTAAACAACTTAGGTCATGGAAGCATTTGAGGATAAAATTCAGGGTAATATATAGAACACAAATTGTTAAAAGGGACCGTCTTATAGTATAAGATGGATCTATTAACACTTAAAGCCCACTCAAATGAAAATAGATTGTTTGTTTAGAATTAAATAGGTCAAACGCATAACCATTACTCTCACTTTGTCAACAATGCCTAACTATGATATCTGAAAATAATCTGAATGGTTAACTGCTCTTCTTCTCCAGTTTTAGTGCTTCTTTGTGCTACTACTTCCATGTTTATGTGTTTGATACTTCCTATTTTTCATGGAGATTATGTCGTGAAAGGATATACCGCCTAAATTCCAGTAGGTTTCATGAGAAACCGTCTCTCACTATATTAGTGGGAGACATAATAAAGAAATATAAATTGAGTGGGTCCTTCACCCATCATGTGAGAGGTCTCTCAATAACGCTATTGAGAGACCGTCTCGCCAGAGTTTTTGTAAATTCCAAAAAGGTTTTTTTATCATTAATTTTAGTTGTGCATTTTACTTAATCTAGTCCTTTACTAAACATAAATTCTAATTTATAAGATTATTATGTTGAATTTAATTTACATTGTTTAAACCTTTCTCAATTGCAAATTAAGAGCTTTTATTATAACGGTTTTTCTAAAATTTGCCCTAAGGGCACATAATAATAACCTTAATATGGTAATATTAACAATAATACAAACTTCCTCATTTTATGAAACTTTAGATTGAAAACTCTTCATTTTAGTTTGAATACCCGAGATTTTATATTTCACTATTATCAATAGCCAATTATCTCAAATGGAAGAGCATGTGTAATCTACAACAAGGTGTGGGTTCGAATCCCACATTGGCTAGAAAATGGTTCTCCCTCTATGGTCATTCTTGTACTAATTATACTTTGTAAGTTGTTATTTAGTGTTCAATATTTATATAAGTAAAGGCTATAAGTTGGAATTCATTGGACCTTAAAATTTAAACATATGGTTTTTAAGTGAAAACCCTTGGTTAGATTGATTTTAGTTTGGAATGTCACTAACGACTATGACTCTAATTTCATAATTTCTCGATTCTATTTTTTAACTTTAAACTTGTAATTTAACTTACAAATTTATAATTTTAGATTTAAAAGTTAGAGTTTCGAAACTTATAAATCGAGGCTATTATTTTGAATTCTACATGTTTTAAGTTTAGAATTAAGAGTTTTAACTAAGATACAAAAATCTAGATTTATTTTATTTTAAAAATCTAAGTTTTTAAGGTGAATAAAACACTAATGGCAATTGAGAACTAAACTCTAAAATTGAAAACCCCCTTCCAAAAAAAGTGGAATTAATGGTATAAAGTTAATAAATCACATTTAAAATTAAAATATAAAGATATAATTTAAGATAAAAATTTCTGATAAAAGTATGAGAACTCGATGTTTTAATTTGATGACAAAATGTTCTATAAAAAACATCATGTTTACATTTTTCGTATTCGAATGGCAAGTGACAAATTTTCATTTCTCTTTTTATTGATCATGTAGCTTTGTGTTTCACTTAAAAATAATTACTTGCCTCAAAAAAATAAAATTACTTGTGTAAGTTAACTGCTGGAATTTTTTTATTAGCTGTGAGTCTGCAGTAGTTGTCAATATTTAGTAACTTATTTTTCCTTTTCGTTTTAAATATTGGGCTAACTTTTATTATTGGGCCCGTCCTATAGCATAGGACGAGTCCAATAGAAGAGAATGGCCCAATAAAAAGACAAAATAATAAAAAAATGAAAATCCAACTTTTCCTCTACAAGACTGGATTACTGGCAGTATGCTACAAACTGCTATATACATATACTCTCCATGACTCCGTCAAGGCTCCCACAACTGCAACCACGTCCATGACACCGCCAACTCGTCCACCCCTCTACAGGCCGCATTTGACAATGGCCGCCTACTCTACCGCCTCAATAATCTGCTCCTCACCACCGTCGCAATTGTTGTTTCATCAGTATTGTTCGGCCCTTTCTCTCCTTAGTCCTTCCACCATTTTGTTAAAACTAAAGTTGAAGAATATGGTGTTTATGCCAACTGCCTAACTACCTAGATTTGGAATTTGATTTTGTAAGTCTCATACTTTAAATATAAATTCAAAACTTTCAATTTTAAATCAAAAAGTTTCAATTTTAAGTTAAATACTCATGGTTTTAGATTTTAACTAATTGTTTAAAGTTTAATACTCATATTTTTAAATTGAAAACTTTGAATTTTAAGTTGAAAATTGCGGGTTTTAACATAAAAATTTTACATAGTAACTCACAATTTTAAGTGGCTCATATGTATAATTAAACTTCTAAAAATTTTTACTTCAAACTCACAATCTTAGCTTGAAAAATTCATGTTTAGAGTATTGCTTATATTTGAGTTTTTAGATTAATGGCTACCAATTTTACTTTAAAAACCAAATGTTTAATTTAGAAGGTCATGTGCGTGAAATAATTTTTTAATGTCGATGATTAATATTTGTGAAATTGGAGTAGACATTGTTATTCATAAGAGACATTAATGGCTTAGAGAGGGAGAAGGATGAAAATATGAAAATATGAAAAGATGCGATGAAAAGGGCATAGGATGGAGTTGTCAATTGGTTTCTCCTAATTTTTTATTTTTTTGGTACTTGCATCTTGTTTTTCTCATATTGGGCTTTTTTTCTCTTTAATGGATTGGTCTTATACTAAGAGACCGTCCTATTAAACAATTTGTGATTCATAAATAACATATCTTTTACTAAGTAGGGAGTTAGACAGAAGTTTATAAATAAGATGGACAAAACCGGGCTCGTAACAAAATCACCCAAATTTGAATTGTTTTACTCAACACAACAAACTATATCTATAATGGTCGATAATAATACATTATAGTCAAACTCCAATCTAAAATTTTACTTGAGTTTCATGAGATTAAAAATGAAATTCCTTGATTCTACTTTTAATAATTTAATCTAACTTATTGGAAATATATGAAATATTCAAATTTTTTTGTTGCTTGAATGTACTCTAACAAATCAAATGTGACTATTTATTTTTTTTGTGGTGATTCTGCACAATTAAGTTTATAAATGGAAGAATTTAGGTAGATTAGTTGGTAGAAGTACATAGTTACTTTAGGCTCGTAGTAAAGAATACAATATCTACCAAAATAAAATATTTATTAGATTACATATCTATATTTATGTATTTAGTAAAAAAATTTAAAATCATGTTTGTTTCTAATTTAATGTTCCCATTTTTTAATTAAGGTGGTGTCGAGTATCGGTACCATCGGGTGGAACCCTATAACTATCCATTTTATATTAAGCTAGATTTTTTAATATACTTTTATATGAAAAAAGACGGAAAAGAAGAGATCATAATAAATAGGAAAATAATTCTAAATCAATAATTGAACGTATTTGCAAATTATATATTAGTAAGAAAAAAACCCGAAGAAAAACAAGAATAGAAAATCTAATACCGAAATCGAAAAAAAAAATCAAAAAAATTATACCTTGCGTTTAAGCTCAAGAGGAAGGAATTCCAAGAAAGAGACGATTAGCAATACCGAAATCGAAAGCAACTATATATTCACAAGGTTTTTTTTTGTTTTCATACATCACAAGCAAGAAGTACTAAAATAGGAATGCTAAAACTCTGTATTTATAAATATTACAAAAAGTATTCTACATTATCTTCGTGCACCGAAGTCGCAAACGGCGAACCCTATCGAAAACATTAAAGCGGCAACATGGGGCAGCAGGAGCGTATATGCCTAAACACATGCGAAGACGAAAGCACAACAACACATCAGGCATGCATGTAAATATTGAAAAACGCGTTAAAAAGAAGTGTTATCTATCCTCGGTGCCTAACACAACAAACAGAAAAACAATATCGGAAAAAAAAAAAAGAAGAAGATAAAAATTGGAAATAAAAAATAACATAATATAATTTATAATAAAATGAGCATCTAATAGGGTAGGATAAACTTGTGTGAAGATAAGGAGGATGTTTATATAGAAGTTGTTATACGGAGTACATAAAAAATGAGTATGTTTAATTTTTTAAAATTTATAAGATAAACCAAAAAATAACACATGGTGTGTGCAAATAACATGGCAAAAGAAAGCTGACAAGAACAAGAAGAGTCATTTATGAGTAAGCATGGGTCATTTATGAGTAAGCATAAATGTTGCTGAAATCGAGTAATTTACACGCAGGTAAAAAACAACACACATCAAAGCTGTCCAAAAAAAAACAGACAAAGTATAGATTGATCTCATTAAAAAAAAATCATAAATTATAATATAAAACGATCTCACACCCTGAGACTATACAATTTTGTCAAGAAGTAGCTCATAATCGCACACCCTGAGACGGTATAATTTTGTAAAGAAGTTGCTCATATATTACTATTAAATGGATTATCTTTTGACATAATGAGATCGTCCTACTGTATGAGGCGGTCTCACACAATAATAACCGGGAAAAAAAACAACCTAAAAAAAACATTTTATAACAAATCAAATAATAAGGTTAGGGTAATCTAACAAATATTTTAAGCCACATCTATGAAATGTGAATGTTAAGAATCATAAGCTAAATACTTACGGCTTATACCACAATATCTGTCTAAATAAATATGGATCCAATGTCTTTGTATGTAACAACGACACTGATATAAATTATCGACTACTGTAATTTTACAAAACAAAGATATGAACACAGATACCAAAAAAATAAGATAAGAGACAAACAGGGGCAATTCATTCATTCAAATAATTTCTATACATTTGTGGAGTAAAAATAAGTTATATTTAATAAAATGTATAAAATAAATTGGAACGAGAAGACATAATAGTTAAATAAAATGAGTAACAGACTTACACAGTATCAATATATCCACCAAAAGTGTACATAATATTGGTCGCCCCAGTGAAATAGAGTATCAACTTGCATCAACTTGGATGACCCTTAGTGTTCTACTCTTTCAACCTTGAAAACAAAAGTATCTGTAAGATGGATTATTATCATGTTTTCACACACTAGACTTACAGTTTTCACTAAATATTTCATAAATCCTACTAAGCATATTAAATAATTCCAATCTCTTAAGAAATATGTGTGGCAAAAAAATATAAAACAACAAAATTCGCAATGTGGAGGGCCTAGCCTCCTGCCTCTTGAATATCTTATTAGTAGCTACAATTGCTTAATAACTTTCATCTCAAGCTACTTCATCAACCACTAAACATAAAATCACTACCAAATTCTTCATAAATCCAAGATTAGAGTAATAACTTGAAAACTCAAGACGAGATTTTCAAATCTCGAAAACCAAAAGGAAGTGTATATTCTCACTATTCTCATATCCGTAAACATACGCATATATGGGCTTATTTTAATTGGGTTTATCTAATAAAACCTTATACAGTCTAAAATAAACAGCAAACAATATGTTTCGTCTATAGAGTATTTTTATATTACAAGCATAAACATAATACTGTTAGTTATTTGTACATATATTGATTTGATGATGACTGTATTGGACTACTTTAGTAGTAGTTTGATAGTACTATGTATTAGAGTAGATTGTTCCGAGTATATTTTAGTAAATACGGAAAATTTATATATTTTGCTTAATCATTGTACTTTGTAAACAGATCTGAATGTTCGGATATGTTATTTAAATTTTGGAGTTGAAAAATGAATGATTAGGCTTTAGAGTTTAGATGCACGAACATTTAATTTGAGCAGGTTGATCATTTATTACACACGCGTCAATAGGATTACTTTAATAGGATTAATCTCATAAAACCTTACACAGTCGCAAAACAAACAATTCGTATTTATATGTAAGGGCGTATGAGTTTACTGGGCTTAATCTAATTAAATATTTTAGGACTAAAAAAACACAACAAATTACGTATATATAGTACTATTACATTACAAGCATAAACATAGTAACATGTCCTACTATCGTATTTTCGCTTCCAACATATCAAAACTATATAAAAACTCGAAATAAACACACTTTACACAACCATTCCGATCAAAAACATAGCATTGATCGGTTATTTATAAACAACTGGTTCCATTTTATTTGGATATCTTAAGCGAAGCCTTTCGATCGAAAACATAGCATTGATCGTTTATTTATAAACAAGGGATGCCCATTTCATTTGGATATCTTAAACGTCGATCTTTTCAACTTTAAGTGTTCGAAACTTCATTTGCTTTTTGATCCCTTCAATTCTGAAAGTAACAAGTTTGATGACAAAGGTACGGGTTTTTATAGAAGTTGTAATTTCATCAACGAACGATTGGTGTTCCTTCATGTATACATACAAGCAAAAAATGGTAATTTGCATTTTTTTTTCATCTGTTAGTTAAAGTAATTATAATTCTAATTGTATTTAATCAAGAGAAAGTATACCTCTGGAGAATATTCAACGATCTGTTTAGCAGTTGTTTTTAATACAGATTCAGCTAAATAAGAAAAAAGAGTAATTCTTATTGATGCGGTTTCGTCTGTGAAGACTATACGAAGATCATACCTATTTAGAAAAAAAAGTTAGGACGATAAATTACACCTTAGATAATGCTCTTAGCATTAAAATACTATTCCATATAGATGAAGAAGGAATATATGTTTGATTACATACCTATAAACGGCAGTTCCTGGATGTGGAGGATTTTGTTTATCGCAAGTAAATGTTTCGCCAACTTTTGTTTCAGTTTTCCTTGGACAAACGTTACAGGAAATATAAAAGCATCTATCTAAATTAACGATTTCTGCTATTCATCCTTGTATCCAAACTGTAATTCCTTCCTGTAGTTGAAATTTGTAGCAACAATGTTTTATAAGTGTAGGATATAATCTACATACGACAGTATTTGTAATGTTTTTTTTTGCTAGACTTACGTCTTGCTCGTTTAGACTGACGATTGAGATTATTGTCTTTGTGTTTCCAATTTGAGATGGTCGTCGTTGAGCCAAGCTTTCACCGGTTTCAGTTTGTAGACCTTCTCTAATGCGTGTGATCTCTTTCGTATTTTCATTTGCCCTGAAGTGTAAATAATGATGGTGTATATTGTAACTTAAATAATAATTAATAAAAGTAAGTCAACAGAATTATACAAACCATTGTCTTAGTTCTTCAACTTCAGGAACTTCATCGTTTGCCTTAATGTTTGAAAAAAAAGTAGAAGACCAATTTCCTCCTGTTACGAAAAATATCTGTGCGATAAGATAATAATGTTCTTTAAAAAGAAAATTAGTTAAAAAAATTATCAAAAGTCTATATCTCCGAATTTACCAGCTTTAACATGCGTTGCAATAACTATAGGATGAGAGTCGATAAGATCAGCAATTTCTTGTGCTTCTTTTACAACAAAACCAGCCCACAAGCTTAATTTTTTTTTAACCATGCTGCAAAATGCAAGAAAATGTTCATAAATATTCCGACAAATTGCACTATTTCAATAGATAATGTGAACAACAAAACCTTTTGTCGATGAGAATGACGTCCCGTACGTCATATTCAGTGACATCACCCTTCTTGTCGCGTCTACATGGATAGCAATCCAATGATATCTGTGAAACCAAAACAACCACATACTAAGCAATTGTTTTTATTTCTTTTGCTAATGATCTACGTGAACCATTTATCTTACCAATTCTTCCTTCGTGTTCCAAGTAGTCGTAACAAGAAGTCAGAGGGACATAGAAGGATTGTTTAGTTGTTGTAAGCTGCGGTAGTTCAACAATATTTGTTCGATCATTTATAGCCATCTGATATTTTTTCGCAACCGAAGTCGGATCAAGACTGACACTTGGATTAGTAATTTCGTAATCGCTGCCTTCTTTAAATTTTGTTGAGTAATCCTGAATATCCTTGTCGAATACAGTCGCAGACATATACGTCCCCTTAAATTAAATAAGAAAATGTTAGATTAATGTACGACGTATTATGTAATTGTAGCATATTTATTTTAAAAAAATATATACTTACTTCAGGGTCTCTGAATAAAAGTTTCTGGTATGTGCAATTTCCTTTATTTGACAATGTTGGAGGGCCAATTGCCTCAAGGCGTGCTACCACGGTGAAATTGTGGCTTTGCTGAGTGACTTCACAAAGAGAGATTTTTACTGTATTCATACTAACAAGACAAGAACAATCATTTTTGTTTGCAGACAATGATCAAATATTACAATTAAAGATTTTTTAAAAAAGAAAAATTACATAAATAAAAAATTTGTACTTGTTTTTCATGTGAAATACATATTTATTAATTATTTCTACATTATACCAGCGAATCTTAAAATAAACATACATTTCATGATTAAAATACCCCTCTTCTAAAGTCATCTTTTATTACCCAGGCTACCTTTTTTTTTTTTTTTTTATTTATCACCATCATCTTTCATTACTGCTTCCTTTTCTGATCTTAACATTACTTATAATCAGCTACCATAAGCTATATGTGGGGGTCAATTCTTATGCTTATTTCTTACTTTATGTTTAGTAAAAATGAATCTGCAGTTTATTGGTATTTACAATTGAACTATTGAAGCAGGGTTCGTATTTTGGGCGTTATTCATTTTAGCAAAGAATAATTTTGCATTTTACAGAAAAATAGCGAAACATCATTGCTGGAGCGAGGTTGGCTGGCAACTGGACTGACGGAGCAATAGGTGTTGAACGGAGGTGGTGGTGGTAGTGAAGGGAGATGATGGTATGGAGAAAAATAATCAATAGGTGAGAGAATGAAAAAAATGACAAAAGTAAAATTGTAAAATGTGTATGTGAAAGATTAAAATTCGTATGTGAAAAAGCAGGTCTCTTAATTAAATAAGGAATTAAATTAGACAAAAGTTTAAAAATAAGTACATGATTGAGCTCGTAACGGAATCACCCAACTTTAGAGGATTTTACTCAAAAAACAAATTATATTTATATTGTACGATAATAATACACTCTAGTCAAACTTGAATCTAAAATCTTACTCGAGTTTCATGAGATTCAAAATGAAACTACTGATTTGTACTTTTAATAATTTAATATATACTCTTACAAATGTATGTAATGTTTAAGTTTATTTGAAAATTGAATGTACTTTAGCTAATCATGGGTGTCCTTTTTTTTTGGGAGATTTCATAAGTTTATAAATAGAAGATTTTAGGTAGAAGAGTTGATAGGAGTACATATTTACTTTAGATTCTTAGTGAAGAACTACAAAACTTATGAAAATAAAACATTTGTCAGATTATATTTTTATCTTTATGTTTTTAGTACAAAATATAAAATCATGTTTGTTTCTAATTTAATTTTCCTATTTTTTAAGTAGGCTCGCATAGAGTCTCGGTATGACAGGATAAAACTCTATAAATATCCATTTTATAGCATGCAAGATTCTTTAATAGGATTTTTATTTAAAACAAGGGAAAAAAATCTCATAACAAAGTAAAATAATTCTAAAAGAAAAATTGAACGTATGTGTAAATTATATATGCGTTTAAAAAAAAGAAAGACTTAAAATTTTTGTTTGTAACAATTAAAAGGATTGTTTAAAAAAAAATTAAGAACAAATTTAGAGATATCTTAACGACTGTAAAAATAAAAACGCAAATAAAATTCACAAAACAGTAGCGAACGGAAATTATAAATAAACTGTGAAAGTCGTAAAATTCGTTTATGATATAACGTAAGCAAAGCCAAAAAAAAAGATCTTACACAAAATAGACATCCACTATGAATTGCTAAACTAAATTTCTTAAGATAAAGTATATTTTATAAAAGTAGGTAAAATTCTTTAATAGTATTTTTATTTGAAACAATATGGAAAAGAAAAGATCGTAATAAATAATAAAAGAGTTCTAAAATAATAATTGAACGTATTTGTAAACTATTAATTCGTTTAAAAAAACATGAAAAACAAATAATGGAAAATTTCATACCGAAATAGAGAAAAACAAAGGAAATGCATACCTTATGTATATGCTTGAGTAGCTAGCACAAAGTACAAGATAAAAAGATGCCCAACGATACAAAAATTGAAATCAATGATACAGTCACAAGTTTTTATTTTTTGTGTTTTTTTACATATAACAAGCAAGTAACAACTTCGTACTTCAAATGAGGAATGCGAAAACCTTATTCTTATAAGGGTTACAAAAGGAGTAAACATCATCTTTCGTGCACCGAAGACGCAAACGACAAACCTGTCAAAAACATTTAGGCGCCTACACGAGGCAACAATAGCAAACACTCAGAAACACATGCGAAGACCGGAGCATAACAACGCGGCAGTCATGCATGTAAATATTCAAGAATGCATTAAAAAAATCTAATTCTATCAAGACAGCCTAATACAACAAATAGAAAATACAACCAAAAAAAATATATAAAACTTGAAAAACAAAAATAAAATTAAATATTGATCTATAATTTATAATTTAAAAGCATATATTAGTGTAAACTTATATGAAAAATAGACAACTGCTTATATATAAGTTGTTACATGTATAAAAAATGAGTATGCCTAATTTTAATAAATTTACAAGATGGCCCAATAAACACCACATGGTGTGTAGTAGTAAATGTGGCATCTGAAATCTGATAGGAATAAGAAATCACATAAGGTGACAAAAAACTTGGGAAGGTGTTGTACATTAATGAAGACTATTAATGACACTGACTAATCTTACAACAAGGTAAAAATAAGCACACATCACTCAATCCAAGTTAAAAATAAACACACAGTTACCCAATCTGTCCAAACTGTCCAAAAACAACGTCCAAAACAACTGCGAGAGTGATTTCAATATCTAATCAACTTTTGCGGATTCCATTTTACATGCCATTGTACGTGCTCAAATCAAAGTGTACATATATTAAGTCTGACAGACATAAACGAAGACAGCAAAAAGATACTCCCTCCATTTTTTAATATATGACGTTTTACATTTACGAGGTAAGCCTTTGACTTTAATATTTAGATAAATATATTTGCTCAAAAATTATAAAAATGTTACCATTAAATTCCTTACGAAAAACTCTTTCATATGAATATACATATCATATTATTTAGTCTTATATTTTAGAAGATATCGAAGAGAGAATGGGGTGTCTCCAAATGTGAGAAAGTCATATATAAAAAAACAGAGGGAGTAGGTTTTTTATCATTACAAGAGTCCAGATGATTACTACTTAATAATTACAGTGAAAAATACGAGTTACTTAGATATAGTCAAACGAGTGACTTGCCCAATTATGTAATGCTACCTTTGCGTTTTCCTCTATATTCACTCTTACTTGAAACCATTGAAATTCAAAAGATGAAGATATCAATAAAGTGAGGGTGTCGGTATAAGGTTTTGAGCAGACTCACCAACTATCTTACCGAAGTATTAACATAGTTCACAGGAAAACAAGGAAACCAACTCGATACTAATTCATTATTCTGCATTGATCACGCTACGACGAAAAAAATCAAATAAAGATGCATAACAAAAGGACATGCAAAACTTACTCCCGCTGCTGACAAAAAGGTAGCCATAGAATTTTTGACAAATACAGTCACCAGGAAATCAACTTAAAATTTCCTGAAGATAAAAACCAGAATGATCAAGTTAGAAAAACCGTGAAAAATGTTGGATCACTCGTATTGCTCCATATACAACCTACATCCATAGTTGTGATAAATACAAATTGTCTCCAATATATGGCATGGTAGAAAATGAAGAAGCAAAAATAGCGAGGCCAAAAGCTAGTAAACTCACCATAGTAGACAAATTTTGTACGAGTATAACATTATGGCGTTTTGAGTAGACCTAGCCAAAGTAGCACTACCAGAATACGTGAACAAAAATGTCTAGGCCCAAAACGGCTAATCAGAATGTCTGTAACTCGAACAGTCCAGATCCAAGCCTGGCTCTACTCGAGTATAAGCGGAAGTAGACGTGAACAAAAATGTCTAGGCCCAAGACAGCTAATTAGAAACAAAAGTCAAAAACTCTAATAGTCACAACCCAAAACAACCTGAAAATGTCCGATTGGAGCTCCAATCATTGACCCGAAAACATCCATAACCAACGGCACAAGAGGACACCTAAAATGACTCAACTTTGAATGATTCGATACGATACAATTCAGCTGAGATTGAGCTATGGTCCTGAGACCCCACAACTTCGATAGTTAAATCTGTCAAAGTTGATCATTTTATAAGCAGAATGTCCATAACAAAAGCAAATAATGATTATAAAAATATATGACCCCATAGCAAGAACTTCTAGCTCCATTATTACGTTATATTCTAAGAATAATCAGGCCTGGATATCTAGAATATGTAAAATTAAGTTTTTCGTGGTAAGGACAATGTACGACATGGAAAAAATACCGTCTTTTACCCAAAAAAAACATTACTAAATTCAGTAGGTGTTTTTAGTAAGCTTACCCAATGCGCATTCCAGCATGGCTGGTGATTTTAGAGACGGTAAAGAGCATAATGTCATGGTTACCAAGGGAGGTAATTGGAGTATATTGTGGCCAATAGTAGGCAAAGTCACAGATCAACATCCCTCCACTTCCATTGACAACGGGCTGTCGCGTGAAACCATCTGGCAATAACAAGTGTGTATGTAAATAATCACAAGTACGTGTCCAATAATTTAGTACTTTGTTCATGTAAAGACGGTTGCTAGCTGTGTGATTAATACACATGGATGCTATCATCATTATGCACTTAATTTGCAGAATGTCATATTCAAGCTAGCTGTTTGATGAATGTCAACAATTACTGCACAATAAGAAGTCTAAAAAAAAGGAGGAACTGTCTTAGGCATTTCATCGAACACCTTGTCTACAGTATAAGGAAGTAGCTATACCTGTAGAAATGGCATAAGGCAATCGATATAGAAAGCAATAATCAGTCGGATGAAGCACCTGAATAAGAACTAAGAACAAAATAATCAAAAAAATAACAAGGTGTTATCAATCAAAACTGAGAAATTAATATTCAAAGTAGGAAACCTAGAAATAAGAACGATGGACTGACCACTAATATAGACTAAAAACTAAAACAATCAAAAAAACGAACCATGAAATCATATTGTTCATTATCCGAATCAGGAGAGAGCTTCGATACACCATCTAATAATATCTCCCATGGCGTCGATCTGTGGATATTGATTTGTGGAGGTAGAAGTTGAAAAATACATGAAAAATATGATAAAATGGTATGTTTTTTTTAATGAAGAGAAAAGATAAGAGTTGAATAAAAGGGGATCCACAAAGGTTGATAATGGTGAGAGGAGAAGAAGAAATATCATCTCTCCTTTAATTCTGTTGGCTGCAAAGTGCAATTACATCAATTAATTAAATCTTAAACAACTCCCTAAACCTAATTAGTAATTAAACAATTCCCTAATTATTACTACTTTCTGCTCCCTGGGCTTGTTCTCTTCCAATTTCTGGGCCAAATTTTTGATGTCTTCCATATCATATTCATCGGCCATATACTCGGCTTCATCCATTCGAAGATACAACATCCTGCAACAGCGACAGCGACTAAGACGGTGGAGATGGCAGCGTTGTGGTATCAATGGTGACGATTGTTAATGGGGTTTGTGTGTAACCCTAATTTGAGGATTCAAATCAATTTCTGAAAATTGATTTGGGGGAAATTATTGAATTGATCTAAGTAATCAAAAGTGAGACTTGTGAGTGTATTGATGTGTTTCTTTGAGAAGTAGCCAATTTTAATGGTGATTAAAGAAGGAGATGAGAGAAGAAGACAAATGAAAATTTAGACGAAATGGCAAAATTGTAATATCTGAATGGCTTGACCGTAAATAGAGACGTGGTCAAGGGGCAGAAGGAGTCTCAAGGCAACCACAACCCTGTATCCTCTTTTTATATAAGGATATAAGGATAAGCTTATTTCTTTCAATTAGAAAAAGAAAAAAGAAACATAAAGGTTGTATAAGACCACCTAATTTTATAAGATTAGCCTAATAACAACAAGCTCAACTAAATTAGTTACTATAAATGATAAAAAACAAATATTTTATTTTGATTACCTAAAATTTTTTATTGATAATTGACCTGTTTAAATATGTCGGTATTCATCATAAAATTCGGGTTATCAAAATAAAATAAAAATACAAATAAAATTAAATGTTAACTTTGGCCTAATCTCATTTTGGACCGGTCAAATGCTATAAGGCGGTTCTTAGAGAGAGTTGATGGAAAAAAAATATATTGTGAAACCTTCTTGGTAAAGTATCTGACACACTCATTTTAATGTTTTATTTCGCCTAACAAACAGATGACGAATTATTTTATCAGTTTAAATTGGACTTATGATGATCATATCAAAATAAGAGGTTTATCATATGGGTCAAATTAAGATTTGAATATAGGTAACATATTTCATGATAACTTATAGTTTACATTACTAATCATGTTTTAGTAATAAAAAGAGAACATGACATCTATAAAAGACGGGGTTATGCTTTTTATTTATTTAATTTTAAAATGTGAATTTAGTAATTAAATATCATTATTCTCTTAAAACACGGAGCGAATGAAATCTATGAAACGAGCCTATGGTAGATGCAAAAGTCATATTTTTTAAGCTTAAATCGGATTTATATTATGATGATTATGGAGTCATGTAAAATATATTTCAAGAGAATTTTTAGTTTACCTTTTAAAATGGAGTCATGTAAAATATATTTCAAGAGAATTTTTAGTTTACCTTTTAAAAAAAATGTTCCCGTTGTTCTCTTTTTCAATAAAGTAAATAGATGAATTACTAAAGTTACTCCTAATCTATTAATTACTGCTCCCTCTATCAAAATAACATTGTCCACACTTTTTTTTTTACTGAAGGGATATATAGAGTTATTATGGAGAATATATATACCATTAAAATTATTTGTCGAATCAACGCACATATTTACTGGTGATCGAAAATGTATAAAAGCGTTCCCTAGAATGTAAACGAAATTACAATTCCTTGATTAAAAAATTACAATTTTATAAAGTTATAATAAAATAATCACTTTAATAGATTAACAGATAAACAGGAGGTAAACAGGTGAAAAACAGGTACAACACCAAATCGACCCTCGCCCACCATTCATGGCAGGGTAAAATTTTATTATTATGACCATAATTGTTCACATTCTCACCCACTATAATATATTTATATGTAATGTTTGAATGGGTTTTAATATGTTCACATTCTCTTATAATCATTTTAATTCATATAAATGATAATAAATGTACTGTTTAATCACACATTCCCTCTGTCCAAATCATTTATTTATCCTTGGAATTGCCACAAGTCCACAAAGACCAAAATAAAGGAAGGGGTCAATTATTGGATGCTAAATGGACCAAATTGAGAGTAGTGGATGTTCAAATTACTAATCAAAGACATCCCAAAAAAAAAACTGTAAACAATTGACTTAGACACCCTAAAATAAAATAGATAAATAAAAGAACGGGGCGGAGGGAATAACACACTATATTATTCGTTGCAAATATATATTTTATAATTATTTTTATATGTCATACGTTATAACCGCCCGTGAATTTCACGGGTTTAAAACTAGTTTTATATTAATTCTTTACTCACTTATTGACATTACGTAAGTAATATATTCACATCACATAATTAACATATTCACATAAATTAAAAATTATATTCTCATAATAAGCTCAGATATTCACGCAATTAATATAAAGTATTCATGCAGTTTAGCAAACATATTCACAACTTATCAACTCATAAGAATAACAAATGTATTCACTAAGCTAATTATAAATATTCATTTAATAAAAGTATACATATTAACACAATAACACATCTTTACACCTTACTAAAAAGTGAATAACCCTGGTAACTGTTCAAATGAACAGTCCAAAACGAATCGTTTTGGTAGTTTCACTTTTGAGTTTGCTACACCAGTATTCCCCTCACATTCCTCTTTCCTTCCATTTTCTCTTTCCCGTCTCTTCGCTACTTTCTCCCTCAAATTCCTCTCTGTCACTCTTTTTATCTTGTACCACAAAAAAAAAAAAAAAAAAAAAAAAACTCTTTTTATCTTTATTACTTTTCACACACACCATACCTTCACCTTTTACTTTCCCCATATTAGCTTCTCACTCAATTATCATCTTCTTTTTGCTGTCCGGACTGTTTAGCTCTATTGCTTATCTGAATTCAGCGTATGTTTTATCAAAGTAGGAATGAATTATGGAGCTGCAATCTCAACTTAATGTTCCTCTGAATTTAAGGTAGTGTTATTGTGAAAGCCTGATTTCTCGTTTTTTATTTTGTATATATCTTGCATTTTACTTTTGCGTAATTAGCGAATTGTTCTGATCGATAATCTATTATTAGTTAACAATAATTTTACCCTTTCCCCAAATTACGTGTCTTTAACTTTGTATACAGGTTTATGTATTTGGCGAATTAATTTATTGAATCATCCCTTTTGTTGTAATCTGTTCTGATTTTGAAGTGATGTAGTCTTGGTTTCTTTGATTACATTTCATGATAAAAGCGGTACTTCGGGAGTTGATGGTTAATGGATGCTTAAGCAGTCACCACAATATTCAGGTGTGCGGACAGCAGATTAGAAATTTTTTGGTATTTTATTTATCGATTTGATGCTTGTAGTGGTAAGGTTTGTGGGCTTGTTTCGGCTATGCCTGACTGTCTGTTGTTTGTTTGATCAGAAGAGGAATTGGAAGGTTTTTTTATGTTAGTTGGATGATCGTGTTTTGGCATGTAGGAAAACTGAGTCTGAACGTATGGACTATAGAGCTCGACAATAGGGTGAGCAAATAGGCAGTCTACCAAAGTTTTTTACTTGCGATTCTACTTGAAAGCAATCCTGAGGTATGCTAATGCCTACCCAAGCTTAAGCTGTTCCGAATGGTCTATTTTAGTGTGGGCAGATGAATTGGTATTTGAGATTACTATGACCATCTAAATAATCCTGATACTTTTATTATAAACTTATAATATAAGTAGGCACAGTTATGTCGGTCTCTGTTCAGACGGTCATATCTGTCTTAAGCGAGACAGGTATTTTAAGGTTCCATTTTAAGGGAACTAAGTTGTGGGTTGTTTGAACTTGAAAATCAATTGCTTAGAGATTTGGGTGTTGAAATAACTAACATTTGTGGATGAAATTTGCAATTGGTGCAGGATGACTTAGGATATGTGCAGGGATGTCAATAGAGACTGACACGAACCTAAAAACGTTTCAGTACGTAGGAAAAATTTCAGTCCACACCTAATGAGTGAAAATCCTGTTCTGAAGCAGTATTTGAAAAACCAAAACTGTCATTAAGATGAACTTGATCTGATAATATTCACATTTCTTAACATTGTATGTTTCACTGGATAAAATGTATGTTTAAAGGTCAAACATGTCAATTTTGGATCGAGTTTGGGTTTGGATGATAAAAAAGAACGGGTATTATGGATCTGGCTGTGAATTTCAGGATTTGAATTGGTTTGGAACTTGGATTGGTGATCCCATTAGAACTCTCCTAGATTTTGCATTCATTCAGAATCCAAACCGAAACCAAATAATTGACATCCTGAGATTTGAGAGGTACAAATGTAAATGTTCTTATGTGCATTGTAATTTTGCAGGTGTATGTGCAATGTGCGGGAAACAAGTACTTGATACCAAAATTTACAAGCAAAGCAACGTATGAGATGCAAATCAGGTTCGATGTGGATCAATCCGTTTGTATACATTACTCCTAATTAGTTAGTGTGAGCGTGACTGACAAAACTATGTGTAGTAACCAAATCTGTAAGATTATTTACAATGTGATTTGGTGCATATACTCAGGTTCTCTTGTAACATCTACTGTATTTTTTTAAAATCCCCTGCAACTCGTTTGCCAGAAGTTTTATGCATTAAATTGGTTTAATTAAAAGAGTATTCCGAAAGAAAAATACTTGAATTTATAGAGGCATAAGAAGGACGAATGACGAGCTAAAGTAAGGAAATTGGTATTACTTCCTCTGTCTCCACTACTACAAATCCAGGCAACTACAACGCCCCTTTAACAACGATTATTCACGAAAATCACAATAGACGTTGTAGAATGTATGGCGCGAATTTTACTAAAATTAATTACAACGAGTATGGTTATAACAACCGTTATTATAAGTTTTAACAACGGGTCACACATGCACAACCGTTGTTAATAATTTGGCGTAAATTTGACGCAAAGTTAATGAAAAGTAATCACAACGGGTACTTTTGAAACCCGTTGTTAAAACTTATTTGACAACGGTTGTTGTTTTACAACCGTTGTTAAAACATTTTAACAACGGTTTTTCTTTAATAACCGTTGTCAATACCTTCCATACTATAAACCACACAAACACAAATCATTCTGACCACAAAACACAAACCTTTATACACAAACACAAACACAGCAGACAAACACAAACACAAAACACACACTTTCTCATCGTCTCTTTCTCTCTTTCTCATCGTCGCTTTATCTTCTCGCCGTCACTGTTGATTTCATCGTCTCTTACTTTCTCTAATTATCAGGTAAATCTCGTTGTCACTGTTGGTTTCATCGTCTTTCATCGTCATTATTTTCTTTTTCTAATTATTTCATTTTCATGTATGTGTTTTTATCGACCATTATGTTATTTCTTTAAGTATTATTCGCTTAAGTAGCTAGTAAAACAAATTAAATAAACTAAAATAAAGAAGAAGCAAGATGATAGAGAGGAATGCATGATAAACATCATTAATATATATATATATATATATATATATATATATATATATATATATATATATATATATATATATATATATATATATATATATAGAGAGAGAGAGAGAGAGAGAGAGAGAGAGAGAGAGAGAAAGGTTCAAATGAGTCCTTTACATCTATTGAATCCCTAAGTCCTCTTATAGGCCTTTGGATGGAGTGGATGAAGGGTTGAGATGAGATCTAAATGGAGGGCTAGAAATGAGTCTCCTCTAATCATATCCTTAACTCAATCACTTTCCCTTAATCATTCAACCTCTCCCTCATTATCACAGCCTCATCATCTCTCTCTATTTCTCACCTCTCTCTCTCATTACTCTCCCATATTTCTTTACCTAATTTCTCAAAAATTCAGTTATATCACAAATCAAAATCAAAACACCCCACCACCACCACCTACCAGCCCACCCGACACGAACACCCCACCACGACCCCAACCCACCGCACCAGAACCAACACCGCAGCCCTACCTTCCTCCGGCTGCCATCGACACCACGACCAGCCCTCTGCCTCCGCCACCAACCCATCCCATAAAAATAGATCTACAAATACCCACCCCATAAACCTAAACAAATCAAACCAAATAAAAAAAAATCAAAATGAAAAACAACCCCACCGGCCACCACCTCCGACAACAATAACACCTTTCTCCTCCAACCACCACCTTTCTCTCTCCTTCTACTACACCACCTCTCCTATCGTCGTTCTCCGCCGTCGCCTATCCTGCCACCACCGCCACCATCCACTAATACTGCCGCCTCTTCTTTCAAAAACAACACGCCGACAAAAAAAATGAGATGTGTTTGTTGTTGGTTGTTGGTTTCGATGCTGGATGTTGTTGGTTTCGATGGCGTTTTTAGATTACATTTTAAAAAAAAAAAATTAGATCTCATTTCGGTTTGTGTTTGTCGTCGTTGTCTGTGTCATTATTTGTGTTTAAATTACAGATTTTGGTTGTGGTGGTAGGGTCTTTATATTAGTATTGTTGAGTTTTGTTTTTTTGTTTTTTGGGTTTTTTTTTTTTCAGATTTGTGTTTTTTTTTCTCGAGTTCTTCTCAGTTCGAATTTTTTATTTTAGATTTTTTTTTGATTTTTCAGATCTCGTTTTTTACGGTCATTTTGTCGTCGGATCTCGTTTTTTTTTTCTTTTGGTGGTGGTTTAATGGTTTTTTTGGTGGGTGGTAGTCGTTTAATTTTTTTGTTCTTTTTTTCTTTTTTTGTTCTCTCAGATCTCCTATATTTCTTTTTTCGAAAAATCAATAAAATAAATCGATTTTTCGTGGTTTAAGTCGTCTTTTTTGCTATCTCGGTTTTTTAAATCTGGTTTTTAAGTCCACCATTTTCATACTTATTTGTTGATTTTTTTCAGATCTAGTTATTCTCCTCCTTATTTCCGTTTTTTTCATTTTTTTATTTTTTTATTATTTTAGATCTAGTATAGTTGGTTTTTATTTTGGTTTTTTGATTAAAGTTACATAAACTTTCATGTTATGGTGGTGGTGATAGTATGGTGTATGTTAGTTGGGGTTTAAAGTTACATTCATCCTTATTGAAGTTACATATCTCCTATATTGGAGTTACATTCAAATTTATATATTCAAAATCACTTTAGTCATTGGATATATTAATTTGAATTTATATTGTGTTGGTTTGAAATTTAAATTTCGACTAAAGTTACCCGATTTTGGACTAAAATTACACAATTTGGGACTAAAGTTATACAAAAAATGACTAAAGTTACACTGAGACTAAAGTTACATAAATTTCAATTAGTTTATAAAAAAGGACTAAAGTTCCTCAAATTTGGACTAAAATTTCACCTATAAAATACTAAAGTTACACAAATTTGGACTAAAGTTACAGTCGTCAAATGCTAAAGTTATATCAAATTGTTTTGAAAATTATATAAATTTAAATTTATATATTCAAAATCAATTTAGTCATTGGATATATTAATTGAATTCATGTAACTTTAATGTTTAAAGGGTGTAACTTTAGTCAATAATACTATAATTTCAGTCATATAGTCCATTTTATATATTATATTGAGTTTATGTAACTCTAGTTTGTTCTGAGTGTAACTTTAGCCACTGACAGTGTAACTTTAGTTCATAATAGTGTAATTTTAGTCCTTTTTGATAAATTCATTGGAATTCATGTAATTTATATATTTTTAAGTATGTAACTTTGGTCATTAATACTATAACTTCAGTCGTGTAGTTTATGTAACTCTATTTATTTGAGTGTAACTTTAGTCCACTGACAATGTAACTTTAGTCCATAATAGTGTAATTTTAGTCCTTTCTTATAAATTCATTAGAATTTATGAAATTTTAAGACAAGCATATAATTTTAGTCCACTGTAACTTTAGTCCATGACGGTGTAACTTAAGATAAAAATAAACAAATTATATGAAATCTATATTAGTAGATCTAAGATCAAAATAAAAGTATCTCACAAAATAAAAACGAGATTTAAAAACCCGAAATCTTAGAAAAAAAGTATAACAAGACGAGATTTGAAAAGAATAAATAACAAGACAATAATCAAAATAAAAAAACAACAAAAATTAACAAATAAAAATAAACCGACTCCAAAAAAAAAAAAAAAAAAAAAGACACCCAAAATCTGGGGAAAAAAACGAAATTTGAAAAAATACTCGTAGTGAGATAGGCGGTGGTGGTGGGGTTGGCGGCGATGATGGGTGGTGGTGAATGAAGAAGAGAAGAGTGGATGATTTATTTGGGTTTTTGGGTTTTTGGTTTTTTGGGTTTTTGATTTTTTGGGTTTTTGTTTTATTTTTTTAATTTGGGTTTTTTAGTTATTGGGATTTTTGTTAGGATTGTAGAGAAATGAGAGAATTTTTTTGTTAGGATGAGAGAGAAGTAAGTTGAGGAATAATAAGGTAAGAGAGATAGGGGGAGGGTATATGTAGTGGGATTAGTGTTTAGTTAGGGAGTAGATAAGGGAGAGTCTTAATTACCCCCATAATCCTCATTTTGCTTTTCAATCTAAGCCCTCCATTCTCCAAGATCCAAGGGCCTCTAAGAGGACTTATGGACTCAATAGGGGAAGGAGGACTCTCATGATATATATATATATATATATATATATATATATATATATATATATATATATATATATATATATATATATATATATATATATATATATATAGAGTCAAGATCTAATGAGTCCACCACTTCCATTGAGTCCATAAGTCCCTCTAAGGGCCATTGGATGGACTAAATAGAAGGTTGAGATGAATTTGATTAAAGGCCTTTAAAAAGAAAAGGAAAAAAATGTGGATGGTTGGATTGAGATGGATGGTTGAGATTAAAAATTACCAAAAAAATTTACCACTAATCAAATTTCTACACACTAATTAATTTTTCTTTCTCTCTCTAGCCCCTAATTAATCAGTTTTGACTTTTAGATTTCAGAAGTGTAAATGTAATGTTGTATGAGTTTTACAAGTGTAAATGTGACGGAAATTTTGAATTTATATAATTTTAACACTTTACAAGTGTAAATGTGATGTTTTACTAGTGTAAATGTAACATTTTAAGAGTGTAAAATTTATTTTTGTGACGGAAATTTTGAATTTATATAATTTTAACACTTTACAAGTGTAAATGTGAAGTTTTACGAGTGTAAATGTAACATTTTTAGAGTGTAAATTTTATTTTTGGTGACGGAAATTTTGAATTTATATAATTTTAACACTTTACAAGTGTAAATGTGAAGTTTTACGAGTGTAAATGTAACATTTTTAGAGTGTAAATTTGATTTTTTGTGACGGAAATTTTGAATTTATATAATTTTAACATTTTACAAGTGTAAATGTGAAGTTTTACGAGTGTAAATGTAACATTTTTAGAGTGTAAATTTAATTTTTTTGTGACGGAAATTTTGAATTTATATAATTTTAACATTTTACAAGTGTAAATGTGAAGTTTTACGAGTGTAAATGTAACATTTTAAGAGTGTAAATTTGATTTTTTGTGACGGAAATTTGAATTTATATAATTTAAACATTTTACAAGTGTAAATGTGACGTTTACAGTGTAAATGTAACATTTTTAGAGTGTGAATTTGTTTTTTTGTGACGGAAATTTTGAATTTATATAATTTTAACACTTTACAAGTGTAAATGTGATGTTTTACGAGTGTAAATGTAACATTTTAAGAGTGTAAATTTGATTTTTTGTGACGGAAATTTTGAATTTATATAATTTTAACATTTTACAAGTGTAAATGTGATGTTTTACGAGTGTAAATGTAACATTTTTAGAGTGTAAATTTGATTTTTTGTGACGAAAATTTTGAATTTATATAATTTTAACATTTTACAAGTGTAAATGTGATGTTTTACGAGTGTAAATGTAACATTTTAAGAGTGTAAATTTGATTTTTTATGACGGAAATTTTGAACTTATATAATTTTAACATTTTACAAGTGTAAATGTGATGTTTTACGAGTGTAAATGTAACATTTTAAGTGTAAATTTGAAGGTCTACGAGTGTAACTTTCGTCCTTTTAGTTTAACTTTGGTCCTTTACAAATGCAACTTTGATCCTTTACGAGTAAAACTTTAGTCCGGCTACCAACAAACACCACCACCGTCGTGCAAATTTATATAATTTTAACAAGTGTAAATGTAAGATTGTAAATGTGAGGAAATACAAGTGTAAATTTAAAGAAATATGAGTGTAAATGTGAGGAAATACAAGTGTAAATTTTAAGAAATACGAGTGTAAATGTAAAGAAATAGAAGTGTAAATGTAAAGAAATACGAGTGTAAATGTTAAGAAATACGAGTGTAAATGTTAAGAAATACGACTGTAAATGTGAGGAGATACAAGTGTAAATTTAAGAGAAATATGAGTGTAAATGTGAGGAGATACAAGTGTAAATTTAAATAAAAACGAGTGTAAATGTGAGGAAATACAAGTGTAAATTTAAAGAATTAGGAGTGTAAATCTGACAAAAATGTATAGAATACGAGTGTAAATCTGAAAATAAATATATTTATTAGATCTAATAATAAAAAACATGACAATATGATTATTTTTCAATAATCTACTATATATTTTTTAGATCTAAGAATAAGATGTGGTAATTGTCTTTAAACACAAATAAGAAAAAAAATAAAAAAAAATAAAAAATAAAAAGGAAAACGAGAAAGAGACAAAAAAAAACACAAATACACGACTCAACACAAACTCTCAGATCTGTACACACAAAAAAAAAAAACACACAAAAAAAGAAAAATGAACAACACACAAATGCACAAATGCACAACTAAACCCAAACTCTCAGATCTTTAAAAAAAAAATGGAAAACGAAAAAGAGAGAAAGAGAGAAAAGTTGTGGTGGTGGAGGGCTTGATGAGCAGAGGCGCGAGGGACGAGAGGTGTTGGTGTTGGCGGATCCGGGGTTGTCATTGTGGGTGTTCTTAATGGCGGTTGGAGTTGTTGGTGTTGGTGTTGTTGTCGAGAGGAGGGGTAAGCTTTTTGGGTGGTTTGGACAGTTGGTCGTGGTGGTGGAGTCGTGGATCTCGTTTGGTGGTTGGTGCCGTGGTGATGTCGAGTGCACGGAGGTGGCGGTGGGGCGTGGTTGGTGGTGTCGGGTTGTGGTGGGTGTTGGAGGTGTTGCTGTGGTGGGGTCGGAAAATGGTGGTTGTTGCCTTTGTTGGAGGAGGCGACGGGAAATGGTGGAGGTGGTGCGTGGTAGTCGTCTCGGATCCGGAAAAAGGAGAGAAATGGTGGGATGGTGGTGTTTGTTGCGAGGAAGTGAGGTGGCAGAAAAAGGGTGGTTGTTGTCGGTGGAGTTGGACGGTGGATTGGTGGGCGTGGGTGGGTGGCGGTGGAGGTGGATGGTGGAGTCGGGTTGGTGAGGAAGAGGAGAATATTTTTTAAATTATTTGGTTTTTGAATTTTGTTGGTTTTTTTTTGAGAGGAATTGAGTTTTTTTGGTTTTTAGAGAGATGAGAGGGGAGGATAATTGTGTGAGATGAGAGAGAAGTGAGTGAAAAAAGAAAGGTTTTATAGTGAAATTAAGGGTTGATTAGTGAGGTAGTGAGAGAGAGTGTTTGACATTAGCATTAATCCCTAATTTTAGCCTTAATCCCCCACTTTTTCCCTTCAATCTCAACCTCTCATCTCATCTTTTCAATGGCCCTAAAGAGGACTTAGGGACTCAATGAGGTTGGATGGACTCACTTGATCTCTTCTCTCTCTCTCTCTCTCTCTCTCTCTCTCTATATATATATATATATATATATATATATATATATATATATATATATATATATATATATATATATATATATATATATATATATATATATATATATATATATATATATATATATATAAATAAATACATAAATTAAAAAAAAAATACATTAATAAAAATGCAATTCTAATATTTTCATAGAGAGTCTTATTCTCTTCTATGATATCCGTCCTCTCCTCCTTGGCTATTTGGAGGTTCCGTTCAGCAGTTGCTATATCGTCATATAGTCAATCGAATCGCTCGCTCCTCGTCAAGCCATCTTTTTTGGCGTCCTTGGTATGGATCGAGCATCCGTAAGGTAGCTCCTGAAACTTTCCTCAATGTGGAGCAACCGGCGGATGAAACTGTTGTTGTTCTCGATCATAGTAAGAGTCTTAAGGATGATATCATTCATTTTGTTGATGGAGTTTTTAGTTTGTTTGAAAGATTAATTAGGGTTTATTCGGAGTTTGTTTTAGCAGTTAGAGTTTGGGAGATGTATAGTGAGATAATGGAATGTTAGTTGAGATAATGCATGTATTTATACTAAGCAATGTGTGATTTGAGTTGTTTTTTAATTAATATATATGTTAGGAAGTTGTGCCATAATCATCATCATATCTCTCTCTGCTGCTTCAAATCTTATTACTAACCCTTCTCATTCCATATTGTCCATTCATATGCACAGGGATGGCAGTAATAATGCATGCATCAGAATTATAACGGGCCGTAATTATGCATGGATCTAGTAATATTTAATTTATTTATTTTTTTATTTTTTAAAAACAAACAACAACGGTTATTTATAAACAACCCGTTGTCTTTAGTTATAACAACGGTTTTGTATATTACAACCCGTTGTTATAACTTTCCCCCCAAAATTGAGTCACACTTTCCACAACGGGTTTTTATAGTTAAAACCGTTGTTAATAGTTTTAACAACTGGTTCCTTAAGAAAACCAACCGTTGTTAAAACCTTTTACAACGGACGCATTAACAACGTCCGCTTTTTTATATAACAACGGTTTTTAACCGTTGTTATAGCCTGTATCTGTAGTAGTGCTCGCTTGAATTAGCCTTAAAAAACGTAAACGAATGATTGAAAAAAAAAATAAAGACTAAGTTACAAATATGATTAAAATATTAGTATCATATACAAATGTTTCTTAATTCATCTTTTTACCGAGATAAAACAAATCACCTAATTTGTTATGTTGTGAGACTTGTGCGACCGTTTAATAATGGCACGTGACTTGGGAGTATTGTTTTTATTTTATTTTTTAACGAAATCAAAAAAAAATTCTAATATACATTATAAGGAAATTTAAAACCACTAATTAGAGCTTGGAATGAATTATAAAATATTATGGAGCTGCAATCTTAATTTAATGTTACTCTGGCTTTAAGGTAGTATTATTGTGAAAGCCCGATTTCTCGTCTTTTATTTTGTATATATCTTGCATTTTACGTTTGTGTGATTGAGATTTGTTTGGGGTACGGTTAGTCGGTTATCGTGAATGGATGCTGGCCGTCTTGGCTCTCTGTTCATGAGTTTGCTAGGCTGATGAGTTAAGTGATTTTTTTGGAATATAAGGATACAGGTCCACAAATGTTTTTTTATCGATGCTTCAAAGTTCCATTGCACTTTATTGAAGCGGCCATTCTAATAGTTCTTAGATGGTTTAGCCTTCCGACTAGCAAGCTCGTTTACAGGTGCCACGGTTTACCAGCCGTTTTTATGATAAGGGGAAGATTAATCTATTTTGGAGAAAGTGATTAGGCAGTTTAGTTCCTTTACCTACTATTGCTTTCGTAGAAATTTTGGAGTTCTCAGTATATGGTCTTATTATGAATTGGCATTGGTATTGGTATTTTATTGTTCCGAAATTTAATTGTTTCCGAGGAAATGCTTGACAGTGAAGGCTATGTAGAAGCCTTAGGATGGTTTTAAGAACGGTAAGCCTATAACAGATCAAAGGAGGGGCTAAAAATATACATTAGCCGGCTGGCAAGGGCGGTGGTTGTATATGAAGGAAACTCTATATATTTACGCACACTTTTTTTTTTACAGGTGCCACGGTTTAACAGCCTTATGTTATGCAGAGGTTGCCTAATTTCAGTAAAGTTCAGTAGAGGTTGTGTGTAAGTCGGTGACTAACTGACTATAAGAAAGCAAAAACGGAATATTTCATTCGCAACCCGGGGTCGCACCGATGTACGCTCCTGAAAGCTCAGGTTAGTGGGTTATGCTATGCTTGCGTAATACATGCAGTTACGAGAAATTGAAATTACCAAATAAAGCTGAAAACTATGTGCCTCATTGCTTGGACAGACAATCTCTGATCTCCAAATCATGGAAAAACCAAGACAGAATAACCCCAATTATCGCACCTCCACAAATCAATTCGAGGCATACAAGCAATGGGATAAGTAGAAAAGGGAGCTAAGCTACGTTGTGCGAGACATATACAATTTCTAGAAAACAGAGTGCTGACATTAATTTTTTTTAAACGTCAAATAGTTAGGGGCGGTGAAGGAAGTAACAAAGCAGCTCCTACGAGTGTTACTTCGCGCCAGGTTCAAAGTCCGCCACAAACTCCTGCCAAACGGTCGTACAAGTCGAGGCGCGGAGAAGGAAGTAACAAAGGAGCTGCTACGAGTGTTACTTCGTGCCAGGTTGAAAGTCCGCCACAAACTCCTGCCAAAAGACCGTACAAGTCTAGGCGTCAAGTGGTGATTGGAGATAATACACCAGTACAACAGTCCCACCCTCCTACCAAGTGACCACGCACTAGGAAACAATGTATATCTACTAATACGCTTGCTATTATGTTTATGAATTGATCTATAGCATGATTGCATTGAAACTGAACCTCTTACATGTATCGCAGGGATACTAGATGCATTGGGCGGTAAACCTGTGCCAACAGAAGCACGCCAATTGAAGCAGCCCACTTTATGTCGGAAATGCGGTGCCAAGAAATTTGAGTATGAAACTAAAGGACTGTGTTGCTGTGATGGTGAAGTTCAACTTGCATCTAATGAATATCCAGATGAATTTCCAGACATATTCACGCCTATACAATAACCTTTTTGCGTTCACATCTCTGGGTGGGAGTTTTGATGCAAAGAAGCAGAAAGGGATATATGTTTTTAAAGCTCATGGTCAAGTATACCATAACCTTCCCGATCTTATACCTATGAACAGCATACCTAAGTATTTGCAGTTGTACTTCTACGATGCACAACATGAGAAGAACAATCGTTTAGGGTTGTTCCCGTACCTACAAGAGGAGATAATTACTTTGCTTATGAGCCTCATGGATGATAATCCGTATGGTAGATTCTTTAGATCTCTCCGAGAAATTGAGGTCACACAAGATACAAGGATAATGCTAAACACTTATACAAGCCTTGACCAACGTGTGTATAATGCTCCAACGTCGGATGAGGTGGCCGCAGTGTGGCTCGACAATACAATGTTGCAATAAAATGAGGGCCCACACATCGTTGCCTACGAGAGAGCTGAAACAACACACCAGATTAGGCATTTTTACGGATGCTATGACCCATTGCAAAGATCCACTCGCCATCGCCGAAGGGGGAAAGCGGGTGGCACTGGGTTTGAAGAAGGTTTCCACCCCAACTATGGATGCTTCAACCAGTTCTTTGTTCCCTTTATCAGCAACTGTAAATGAAGAACCTGAAAGTTTAGTAGAAGCTGAAGTTACCAGTAAGTCTATTAAATTCCCAATATCGTCGTCTTGCATACCATTTAAGTTCTAACGTTCAGATTTCTATTACCAGATGCTGCTAGGAGACACACCAAAGCTGACAAACGTATATCATGCAGAGAATGTTATGCATATAAGTTACAAATTCGACCTGGTAACTTGCTTCTTCGAGGAGGAAGGTTGTTCCAGCAATTCATTGTGGATATGTAAGTCAAAATTGAAAACACGCGCCTTGACTTTATACGATTAAACCAAGATACTATTCATGTTGATCTGTACCAAGGGATCTTGGACACCCTAGAGCTTGGGGAAAATAGCGCATCAAATGTCGGGAGAAGGATGATACTGCCACCATCTTTTCTTGGAGGGCCACGTGACATGAGACGTCGTTACTTAAACGCAATGGCTCTCGTTCAAAAATATGGCAAACCTGACATATTCCTGACAATGACATGCAATCCTAACTGGATTGAAATCAAAACAGAACTGGCGCCTGGGGAGCAGGCACATAATAGACCAGACTTGGTTGCGCGGATATTCCATGCTAAATTGACAGCGTTAAGAAAAGAAATAATGGAGAGAAAGGTATTTGGGGAAGTTGCTGTCGTCATAAATGTTGTAGAATTTCAGAAGCGTGGCCTCCCTCACGCACATTTTCTAATTATACTCAGAGGAGATGACAAGATAAGAAACCCGGAGAGTTTTGACAGATACGTCTCTGCAGAGATACCTTCACGAGAAAACCCACATTTGAGAGGTGTTGTTTTACGCCATATGATGCACGGACCATGTGGAAAGGAATTTCCTAAGTGCCAATGCATGTAGTTAAAGAAGGGTAAAAGAGTGTGCAAGTCCAAGTATCCAAAGAAGTTTAGCGACTTCACCACAAATGGCTCGGATTGTTACCCACTGTATAGAAGGTGGGACACTTGGAAGACTGTCTTGGTTAGGAAAGTTAAGATGGACAATAGATCCGTAATACCATACAATCCCTACCTTCTCGCAATGTTTGACTGCCATCTTAATGTTGAGGTGTGTTCCACTATAAAGGTTGTCAAATACCTGTATAAGTACGTATACAAGGGTCACGATCGTATTTCATTCAATGTGGCAGCTGGGGAAACCACTCAGTATGTAGATGAGATTGAAAGGTATCAATCTGGTAGGTGGGTTTCTCCTCCAGAAGCGGCTTGGAGGATTTTTGGTTTCAATTTGTACGATATTTACCCACATATTCACCTGTTGCCGGTACATACACCTAATGGACAAACGGTCAGCTTTGAACCACACGAAACCTTGCAAGGAATTGTAGAGGATGCACATAGAATAAAAACTATGTTGACTGAATTTTTCAAGGCAAACTCTAAACAAAAAGGAGGTCCAAAATACCTGTATAGCGAATTCCCAGAGCACTTTGTCTGGAATGAGAAGCGTAAGGAATGGAAGGCGAGGGACCGTGGGGTTGCGATTGGTAGAGTTGCACATGCAGCTCCTGGAGAAGGGGAAAGGTATTATCTCAGGTTGTTATTGGCGCATGTAAGGGGTCCTACGTCCTTTGAAGACCTGTTGACATTTGAGGGCATTATATACACATCATTTCAAGTGGCTGCTCTTAAAAGGGGCATACTGGAGCAGGATAATGTAGCTGATCACTGTATGGACGAGGTCGTGCAGGTAGAAATGCTGCTTGCTTTGCACCGGTTGTTTACAATGATACTCATTTTTAGCTGCCCAAATAAACCTAAATATTTTTGGGAAAGGTACTACGAAGCTCTTTCAGAGGATTTCAGAAAACAAATTGGGAATGACGAACAAAGTCTTACAGTTGACTGCTGGACAGATTGAACAATTCTTAGAGGGGATGGGCAGAACTTTTGCAGATTTTAACCTACAACATCTACAGATTGCAGAAGAGCCGGGGCTGCATAGTACTAGGGATATAGAGGATGCACTTAATGTTCCCGATCCTCATGAACAGCTCGCTTATAAAAAGAAACTAAATGTGGGCCCAAAAAATGCATATAAAACAATAATGTATCATGTGAAAAATAACATACCTGGGGCTTTTTTCATCGATGGACCAGGTGGAACAGGCAAGACTTTCCTATATGGTGCTCTCTATGCAAAAGTTCGGGCGATGGGCAAAATATGTTTGCCTACTGCTACGTCAGGAATCACAGCGTCGAATTTGCCAACGGGCAGGACTACACATTCAAGGTTCAAGTTACCGCTCGACACTGATGAATCTCTTGCATGTGTTGTTCCTAAGCAAGGTAGTCTTGCTTGTTTGTTGAGAGAAGCATCTCTTATAATTTGGGACGAGGCTTCTATGGCAAAGTAAGAGAACATTGAGGCCGTTAACTTGCTACTACAAGATGTATGCAGCAACTCAAACCTCTTCGGCGGTAAAATTGTTGTATATGGCGGATATTTCTGTCAAGTTCTCCCTGTCATGCCACGCCGTACACAACAGGAGGCGGTTGAGACTAGCATTGTCAGTTCAAAAATCTGGCATAGCCTTACAAAGTTTAGTCTTACTGAGAACATAAGGGCAAGGGCAGATCCTGAGTTCTCTGATTTCCTGCTCAGACTTGGAGATGGGCTGTTACAGTCAGTGGAATCTTCCAATGTGAATTTACCTCCTCAACTAATATTACAACCTAATGGAACTACATGCCCAGTAGAGCTTCTGGTTGATTCAGTATTCCCTGAAGTGAAGCATATTTCATTTAGTCCAGACATTTTCACTGATAGGGCCATTTTAACACCGAGGAACAACGATATGGATTTAATAAACAAATTGCTTATAGAGAAATTCCCGGGCCGAGAATACATATACAAGAGTTTTGATAGGGTCATTGACGACAGCTGTAACGTATACCCGTCTGAGTTCCTGAATATACTCTGTCCTCCTGAAATGACCCCACATGAACTAGTAATCAAAGAAAACTCTCCAGTAATTTTACTGAGAAATCTCGATCCTGCAGCGGGGCTATGTAATGGAACGCGGTTAATTTGCAAGAAATTTTTCCCAAACATGGTTGAATGTGAGATATCGACCGGGTATTACACATGGGAACGTGTATTCCTTCCAAGAATAACATTGAAACCATCAAAAGGGTCGAAATATCCTATTAATTTTGAGAGAAGGCAGTTTCCTATAAAGTTAAGCTTTGCTATGACGATAAACAAAGCTCAGGGGCAGACGTTGGAAAGAGTTGGTGTTTATTTACCTAAACCATGTTTCTCGCATGGGCAATTATATGTGGCTCTTTCACGTGCTAGGTCGGCACAACAGCTCAAAGTATTACAGGATATACACATAGGTGATGACGCTGACACATCGTCTGTGAATAATATCGTCTCTTTTGAAATGTTGAGAAGGGCGGGGATCAGGTCGTGGTGAAAGGTTAGAAATACATTTTGCCTTTTGTAAATCTGTCCAATTAGGGCCGATGACCTATATTCGCAACCTTTTTAAAGTATACTTGAAAACAAGGTTGCTAGCGCTTAAGTATGTATACAACATACACAAATTACAATGAGGAAAGATAATGGACGTAAATTGAGGTACATTGTTTGGACTAGGCAGTCAATTGTGTAGGAACAAAATACGAGCGAATAGAACTGACTCTCCACTTTCTATTGTTTCAGGTGTGTGGGAGCTATGGCGAAGTATACAAACATTACTGCAGCCGTCATGTTTTGTGTAGCGCGTGGTGTCCAACACTATGAACAACGGACCATCCTTCTTTAATAAACGTGAAGATAATCCCACGTGCTCTATGTGAAATAAATGTGTGTATTTTGTCATGATTAACTAAGTTAACAACGATTATCATGTGCTCTATGCATGTTTTATTGTGAACATTGAACGGACAATGTGACGTAATTCAGAAGTCTTTTCAGGTGAAAAAAAAGGTCTTTTTGTGTTTCCTTGGAGTTTTTATTATGTAAATTAGTAGTAACTAGGGTGGATGAAATGGGATGTTTAGCTTGGTAGTCTACGCAGTAATGCCTTTGGTCACTTGCTCTATAGGATAATTGAAGTTGTAGAGCTGGTAAGAAGAAGTAGCAGGTGTATAGCTAAATCCCGGCATGTTTACCGTTTTTTAGAAAGGCATCGCTGTTCGGTGGGTATTTTTTAAAACAGTAGCAAAAATGGCAATGGCCTCTAAACTATGAAAAATATATCTGGATTTGGATTTTTTGCAGTCTACATATGGCTCACTATTTAATAGATGCATTTCAGTAGATAATTAAGAGTGAGAACGTTCGTTGCATTAACTTGCGGGATAACTTCAAACAGCACCAAGGCAAAGACATACACAAGCCGATGAAAATATCTTGGGGGTACCGCGCGCCCATGTCCTAAGGGACAAGAAATGTAGTTTAGTCTACTCTCTCGTACTCCGTGCACAAATGTTTAGCATTTGTCTGTCACATAATAGTAAAAAAAAACTATGATCGCGGCTATGGCTATTAGTTAGTACTTGCTTGTTGCTACCTCGACTAATACATAAACTACCTAAACTACTGGCCAACACTTTTAATGCCAAATTTTGTATTCTAACATATTGAGAATTGGTAAACAAAGGATGAAATAAAAGTTTTATTCGGACTCAAATAAACTACTCATTTACGACCATTTCCGAGTGTAATTATACAATCTAATCTTACATAAAACACGCATCAGACGAGTGAATTCATAATGTGATGAACTGCGAATATTAGAACAGGGGCAAACCAAAGAAATCCGTCTTCCAATTACACTAGATCGTTCTACATATTGGGGTTCCGCGCACAACGCGCGCGGAGCAACAACTAGTATTCAAAAATATAGTTACATATTATTTTTTGTATAAATTTTACTTTCACAATATATAATTATATATTCACAACGTATAAATCTTACATTCACAAGGTAATATTGCATATTCACTAGATACGACATGTGAATATGTCACCTTAATTTTGTGAATATATATTTATATATCATAAATGAACATTAAAGTATATCAAATTTGATCTCTATTTATAGAGTAAAAAAATGAACGCTAGTAATAATTTTTTATTTTTTTTAATAGTTTTTTTTAACCATTTAAATGAATGTACAATTTTTAAAAACTACCCACTACTATAGAAAGATCATGGGTGGGAGTACCATACACCATACACATGGGTGTATGGTATAAGAATTGCAATTCGACTGTCACGACTAATTTTCCAATGAGACCGTCTCAAAACAATAAGAGAATTGTGAGACCTCTCACATAAAAGGTACTCCCTCAATTCATATGAATTTTACGTTTGTTTTACATGCTCATCATTTTATTACAATAAGAGTCCTGATGCGTACATGTTATTTTGCAATATGCCTACTTCCATGTACTACTACATTGACAACTTTCATACCTAGACAATACGTGAGAGTATCATAATGGTCACATAATGTCTTGTTTAATTGGCTTATTCTATTTTTGTTCATCTAACTTTTTTTTTTTTGCAAATTTGCTCATCTAACTATTGATGTGTACACATTAGAAAACATAAAAAGTAGATGTAAATATTATATTGAGTTCAATAATTTTAAATGCGAAATGGAAATCCAATGGCAGAATACGAAAAAAATTAGGAGCTATCTGTTAGGCCCATACTTTCAGTGTGCTTCAGGCGCCAAACTCTGAGACAAATTTTGTAGTCATGTTTCTTGAACTGAAGTGTCATAACATGCCACATATTCGGACATCATGGAGGATCGAAAAATAACTCAGTTTTTTGACTTTTCCATGACATTGCACCTCTATAATATAAGATAGACATAGCCAAGAGTGCAAATATTAATGTCAGGACATCAAGAAAGATGTGACACAAAATAAGAGGGCGTATATTGTATTGACCTAGCAAAATTTAATATTTTTTTCCACAATAAGAGGGATCTGGAGGGAACTATTTCCCATACTCCAAGGTTAGTACACATATTGTCCATACTTCTATTTTCTGTATTAGGCCGGTCGACTCAATATGGTCGGGTTTGCAACCCCCCACTTACCCAACCTAGGTAAGTAAGGATGATACCATCTCAGTTTTCCGAGGTAATACATCAAAACTCCAATTAAGAAATATTTATCACAGTCTCAGTTTAGTGATTAATTCATTACGAATAATACAATGTGAATTATACATTATACAAGACTCAACTACAACGATGATACTACTACTACACTAACTATGACCGTCAATGCTTGTCCCAGACCTCGCATGTCAACACAACCAACCTATAACTAGTTGCTTCCCAATATGATCGAAAATATTATATAGATCATCACAGTTTGAAAACGATATCAAGTCAGTCTCAATAATGCAAATGATCACAGAAAACAAACATGTCACAACCGAACAAATATCGGGTCAAGGGTTAGGTCGGGTTGGTTCAGGTTAGAAAAAATAAGGGCGTTATCGGTTATCGGGTCAGTTCGGTTTGGATTCGCCCAATTTTTGGTTGTATCGGCTCAGATTTTGGGCGGGTCGGGTCAGATTCCTCAAGTCGAGTCAGCTTTTACCGGCTCTAGTGACAATATATTATGATTAACTCCACTTCTTCTAGACCTTATATGGCACCAAAAGCAAACGCCGTTGAGAATACTACTTTGAAATAGAGGTGATCAAAAGCGGGCTTGAGCCGGATACGGGCCGGGCCCAGCTGCTAAAAAAGTGTCCGACGGGCCTTATTTTTTAGCCCGAGCCTGCTAAGCGGGTCAATTTCCACTTTCCGTTCCCGCCCACTTCAAAAGAGCGGGCCGTCCCGCGGTCCTGGCTTAAATTAAATACAGAAATTAGTGTTTCTATTAAAATACGAGTTTTTTTATCGCTACATCCCACTAAAACTTAACAATTGTCTTTAAAAGCTTACCCTTAAGAAATTATACTAATTTTCAAAAGATAAGTTTACTAGATTTTGCAAAAAATACAAGTTTGGCAATGTTCTACTGTTCTACTACAGACATCAAAAGTTTAATATTGCCTTAGTATTTGTGCGACATTGTTAGCGGTTACATACACTCCCGTGTAAATACTTGAAAGGTACTATCTTTATACGACAATCCCATTAGCATGTCCATTCTCGGAGAATCTTTATACGACAAGTATAAATACCGACAATCTTCCACTTATACGTAATGCATAAGTATTCATTTGCACTACCTAATTGATTTAGAGTGTATAAATTGTAAATGAAATGAGCAGAGAACGTCGGAAGATTGAAGGTTTGAGCAGGGCCGTCTCTGAGATTTTGGGGGTTCTGTGCGGGGATTTCATAGTAGGCCCCAAATCAGAGCCGTTTTGAGATTTAGAAGGCATTTTTTTAACTATTGGCGGAAAACAAAGATAATAAATTAAATGAGGGTAATATTATGTAGCAAAAATAGATGTGTAAAATGGTTTTAAACATTTATCGTTAAATGAGATCTTTTAGTAATCACTTTTATCCATTAATAATAGAATTGTGTTTAAATCTATTGTACAATCATATTAGTGTAAACGGCCTTACACAGGACTTACCCATTATATATTTGCTCAAGTAAAATATTAATATTAAATTAAAAAGTTTGTGTATAAAAGAAAGTAGGAACTAAGAAGTATATGTTATTATTTAGGGTTTTTCTAATGTGTGCCATAAGAATACATGTTAATAACCTAATTAGAGAAAGATTGTTGATAATATCTGACTAATTATGGTAAATGTGAGTTTGTGGATCACTCATTCAAGATATATTCTCAACAATTTTTTTTTTTTTGGATTATTAATGTGTGCCCTAAAGAGACACGTTAGAAAAACCCATTTATAAATAGCAAATTAGAGAGAGGGAAATTAAGGGGACCCAGTTGGAGTAGAAATGAGGGAAAAAAAAAAAACAAAACAGGAAATTAGTGGTGGGGCCTCGTTTAAAAAAGAAGCAAAACTACTTCAGAAAGAATCGAGCGCGGGACTTTCGTGAAAAAGTTAAATGTACCTACCACTATACTATTAGCATTATACTGAATTTGGCTGTATTGTTTTTTTTTTTTTTTTTTTAGACAAATGTGTACTATCATATACTCCCTCCTATTCATTCATTTTGTCTCCCTTCTATTTTACACAAGAATTAAGAAAATGACTTTGGACCACACAAAACACTCTATTCCACTCTACCCCACATGTAATTAAATTTGGACCACACAAAAGTTACCAAAAAAGGAAAGAGGGACAAAAATCTGACTAGCTTCGATAAGGAAAGAGGGACAAAATGAATGAATAGGAGGGAGTATAAATAAAAAGCGTAGTTTACACAAAACTATTACAATACCAAGTCGTATTACAGCTAAGAAAATGCTTGAGACGATTAAAACTGCTAGATAAAGCAACATGAACAGAGCAGTTGTTGAGGTCGTGTATCATACTCAGAAGTCGGAAGCTCCTGAATTGGAAAAGTACACCTTGCGAACAAAACCGAGGCAAAAATCATAGCCTCGATCGAGCTAGAATATGAATTTGAAGATGTGAAGAGCCAAAGCATTGAAATGCTTCATGTGCAACAAGGTCATTGCAGTAAACCTTGAACGATCCAACCGATAAGTTCTTGTGGAAAGTAACATCCGTCCGAAAATAATAAGAAAAGTGTTGCGGGAAAGAGGATACAGTGTTGCTAACCTTAGTGGAGAAAAAGAGCGGGCATAGGCATTGGAATGGCAACTGAAATCATGTTGTCGAAGAGAAAGACGAGCAGTTTCAGCAATAATCTCTTCAGTAAGGCGAACAACTGTCTCTCGAAAATCACATTATTCCTGTTTCCAAATTGCGAACATAGTGAGAGGAAAATGCGCAGAGCATGTCATTACCGTCTGAGGAGTAATTGATGTAGCGTAGAAAGTTTTGAAACCAGGTTAAGAATGAAATATGAGAACCAACGTCCCGATCAATGCCAAGAAGACCGGCGCGGCCAGATCGTTTGATAAAATGGCGATCCACGGAAAAGATGGCTTAAAGTTTCACTTCTTCTCATGACAAAAAGAGCATTTTGGATAAACCGGCATACCTCGTCGAATAAAAACATCCGCAGTAGGCAAGATACCGTGAACAACTTTCCAAAGAAAAATCTTGATATGAGGTTGACAAAGTAGGCTCCAAATGAGAGACCATTTAAAATCCCGTTTAGCACGAGAGTGATGCGCGTCCGATGAGGGAAGGCTGTATTGTTTTATTTAATAATTTTACTTGCAATAGAATTGGGCCCTCATATTTGGAGGCCCTGATCCGGGCCGGACCTGGATTTGAGGACTTTTATGAGATTATATTTAATAGCGCGCCTAACGGGCTACCATGGGCAATTTTTTAAGTCCAAGCCCGTCTATTTATTTTAACGGGCCTAACTTTCTTGTCCGTTCAATTCTGCTTTAATTTTTGATTTTTCTGTCTAAAAATTCGCTATTTTTTTTACGGGCCGGACGGACTAGGCCAAACGGATGGAACCGTACTTGATCCGCTCTACTTCGTAACAAACTACTACGACTCTACAACTTTACGACACAACGAAATTGCGAATTCACTAGCAAAAATCCACATAGATTGCAATTTGAGGGAAATTACCCAAAATACCCTTCCCTCTTATTGCAACTCCCGCACAAATCCAACAGTCAATAAGCCCTAAACCGTCATTTCAAGTCCTCCCTAATTTCCTATCCATCCCCAATTATGTCAGCAATAAATCTATAACACCTTTCTCGCTCCTCCAAAATTCCTCCCTTCTTTCTCTCTCCTCTGAATTTCCAACACCATCGCCGATTTTATTCAAGTAAGACTTCCGATTCATCCTTTAATCTTATCTAATTATGCTTCATTAGTAGTTAATTATCTTGATCAAATCACTAATTATAATGTTTAATCTGATTTCTGAGTATAATTGTTTATCGTATTGTCGAATTATATGATTTTTTGTTTGAATTACTGATGTTGATTTTTATCAGAATTACGTAGTCGATCATAATCTTATCTAATTATGATTTATCAGTAATTAATTAGCTTAATTCTATTGTTTTTTTCGATCAAATCACTAATTACATTGTTTAATTTAATTACTTCGTGTTATTGTTTATCATATTATCGAATTCTATGATTTTGATTTGAATTAGTGATGTTATAGCATTAATTAGCTCAATCTTATCGTTTTTTTTTTTTGGAATCAAGTCACTAATTACAATGTTCAATCTGAGTACTTCGTGTCAGTGTCTATGATGATCGTCGAATTCTATGATTTTGATTTGGATTCGTGATGTTGTAGCTTTGATTATTGCTAGACTCACTTAACTGCTATTTAATCGATCATATTCTTATCTAATTATGATTTATCAGTAGTTAATTAGTTTAATTCTAATCTTTTTTTAGATTAAATCACTTATTACAATGTTCAATCTGATTACTTCATGTCGTTGTCGATCATATCGTCGAATTCTAGGATTTTGATCTGAATTAGTGATGTTATAGCTTTAATTATTGTTACGTTTACTTACCTGATAACTAATCGTTCATATTTCTTATCTAATTATGAATTTCTGATTTATCAGTAATAAATTAGCTTAATTCTAACCGTTTTTCCGTCAAATCACTAATTACAATGCTAATCTGATTACTTTGTGTCCTTGTTTATAATATCCTCGAATTCTAGAATTTTGATTTGATTTAGTGTTTAAGCTCTGATTATCGTTACGTCTACTTAACTGCTATATAATCGATTATAATTGAACGAATTGGTGTATGTGTTGGTTGGAATTACAGGTGACTGTTCAAAAAGTAATTTGGCTGGATTTTGTGACGAAATTAGGGTTTGTATATATCAAGGGAAGAATTTTGAGATGGCCTGTCGGGGATTTTGGGAATGTTTATTAAAGCTACTGAACTTTCTGATGACCTTAGCTGGGCTAGCAATGGTGGGGTACGGGATTTACTTGTTTGTGATGTATGAGCAAGCTAATGTAGATCCAGGCATTGCCCCTGTGAGCGGTGATGAACCTTTGATTCAGCTTGGCCGTCCCCTGCTAATGTCCTATTCGCTGTCGAACAACATTTTGGATAATCTTCCTAAAGCTTGGTATGCTGATCTTTTCTACGTTGTTTGTGTGACTCTAAATTGTTTAGATTATGACATGATTGTGTTACTAACATTTTCTTGATGTAGGCGGTAAGCTTAGTGATGTTTGTGTTAGAATATAATGTTACTAATCTTTTTGTTGACGTGGAGCTAAACTTAGAGGCATTCATGTTAAACTAAGGCGGGCTTGTGACTTGACCTGGTGATAATTTTTTGACGGTGTTTGGAGCCTGGAGAGCTGTGGCTATATGAATGTGGTTGTGAGGCGAATAGCTTGTATTAGCAATATAATTGTGAGGTTACACTTTTTGATGTTTACAAGAGCATGCTATTACTCCCATTTCAGATAATGCCTTTATATAGTGAGTAGCCCTGTAGACATGTATGGACGTATGGTCGATGATATGACTGTTAAAATTTCTCTGTCAAGAGCAGTGTTATTTAGATTAGGCCAGGAAATTCCTGATGTCCTTTCTTATTATTGGGGTGCCCGGTGCCTCTAAGTGCTATACCACTTGGTATGTTGTCAATATGTGATTTACGTTACTCAAACTCGAATACGGATGTTGAACTTGGTACATATCCGAGTGTCATAATTGACATAACTCGATCTTTTGGACACGTGAATCGTCTTCTAAAAATTTATATATTTGAAATATATAGTACTAATATTTTGGATGAAATAACGAAATGCTTGTAAAATAAGGCTTAAAATCAGTAAATATCGTACTAAATATTTTATACACTCTCTTCCTCTACTTCCGGCATGAGGCCTTCCCTTTCGGCTCTTCTACTGAAATGCGTCGGGTTGATAAGCGTTGGGTGTGGTTTACGTACTTTAGTGACATTACCCATGTCCGTGGGTTTCGTATTCGACATATGCACAACCCTAGTACTGTAAGTGTTGAAGTAACATTTTTTCAATCTCTGCAGTATGTCAATTTCCTATAGTTACCTGGTATTTTGAAATAGAGCTTTATCATTTTTTACATTTTTAACCATTCTTCGAGGGAGAAAAGCATTATACATATCAATGGAAAGGTTTAGCATTAGTAGTATTTCACTATTGCCACTCATGCTTCTTCTGTATGTTGACGGGGAATAATCATGTTCATGTCTTGTTTGTCCAATTCTTACACTCCTTATCTCCAGTTTGCTGCTTATCTTTTTATTGTTTATTTCAGGTTCCTATACCTGTTTATTGGTGTTGGTGCTCTTTTCTTTGTCATATCGTGTTGTGGTTGTATTGGTGCTTCAACAAGGAATGGTTGCTGTCTCTGTATTGTATCCTTCCAGTTAGTTTTATATACGTATTTGTAGGTGATCATGCTATGCTTATGCTTCGGCATCTCTGGTTATGTCACACTAGCATTTTTCAGTTGCCGTGTCAGGACAAATTTATTTTGCTTCAGTTTTTGTCCTTGAAATCAATTTATTTGGCGGCAGGTTTACTCACTGCCAATGGGTATTATGGTGGTGTTTGGCCTAGCTTTAAAAGTGCTTTTGCAATTGAAAAAGTAAAAACTAGGCCAAACACTATAAAGTAGGGAGGATTAAAAGTGTTTTTAAAAAGCCAAAAGTTGATAACCAACCCCTAAATGTAGAAATAGGAAATTGTTACTTCTACTTCTACTTTTCACTCTAGTGCCTAAAAAACCAAAAAAGTAGTTAGGCCAAACATAAATATTAAAACGTTTTTAAAAAAGTTTGGCCAAACAACCGAAATTTTTCCGAAAAGTAACTTGTGAATAAACTCATTTTATAAAGGAAAAGCTATTTTACATAATCAAGGCCAAACAGCACCTATGTTTTCTGCAGTTTTACATTGGACCGTTGGAGCATTAGCTATTAAATTTTAGAAACAAAAGTAGCGTATGGATATGATTTTGTACTTTTGTAGTTGTATTATGATATCTAATCGGTCGACTGGTTCATCAGATGGTGAAAACATGAGGATGGGTAGTACTGCGTAACTACTATGCATCATCTATGTTAGATGAGAAAGCATATTTTTGTTAACATGTATTGTAAAACATACTTACGTTCATATTCTATTGTTTAGCACACTGTTGTTACCCATTAAATCTGTTGTTAACCTCCGCTTGTCTGATACATGCTGAATGTTCGTTAGACTGCAAAATTTGAGAATGTAAAGCATATAGTCTAATTTTATAGAATATAGTCGGAGGGGGCTGGAATAGACGACTAAAAGCATCCCTCTTGCTAGCTTGATGGATGGTTAGAATATCATATTCATGTGTTCAGCTTCTGTAATTTCCTTAACTAACAGCAGTATGCTATATTCATGATCTTGTTGATCTTAGTGGAGATCGGATGTGGTGCCTTTATGTACTTCAATGAAGGCTGGGAAGATGTAATGTCTTATTAACTCTAGCACATTTTGGCTCCGTCATTGCTATTATTTAAATTATCTTCATCTAGACATCTACTATCTTTCCAGGATATCCCGAAGGACAAAACTGGAAACTTTGAAAAGATTTTTGATTTCCTGGACGACCACTGGGGCCATGCGAAGTGGTTTCTTCTTGGTTTTGTTGTTTTTGAGGTTTGTGCCCCTTCTATTAATGGTCCCAATTTTCTCTTAATTAGTCATCAGTGATTTTATTAGCATTTTTTTTTCCCGAAAAAAATATTACTTGTGCTCCTTCAGCTCTTATTCTTATCATCCGATCACAGGCGCTGCTGTTCTTGTTAACACTCATTGTTAGAGCGGTGAATAGGCCAGCTGACTACGACAGTGATGAGGAGTTTATTAACCCAAGGCAATCGTTTAAGCAGCCTCTTATCAACAGACCACCCCCTGCAACAGGTGTACCTGTTACTGGTTCTGATCAGAGGTCCACTAGGAGTGATGCCTGGAGTGCACGTATGAGGGAAAAGGTATGGCTAATCAATCTTTTTATTTTCCCCTGAAATATGCTTCTTGTAGTGCTGCCATCGTAGTGGTTTTGAATATATTTAAGCTGGCTAAAAGAGATGTTGAAAAAATGTTGTCGAATATCCCCTTCCAATAAATGTTTCCCGTGTTGGGGAGACTAAGCCCTAAGGGCTTACTTTGGATGGAGATAAATGTTACTAGGGTAATACCATAATAGAGCCTAAATGAATTAGAAAATGAAGTGAAGCGATGTTGGTGGAGGATAGAAATGAGGAAGATAGTGTAATAGTTGCTTCATTATTAAGGGAGTAATAGTTATGTAATACCCCATATGGAGGTAATGGTTCCTCCCTCACCTCCTCTTTCTTCTCTCCACAACCACTACTAACCACTAATCTCCTCCCATTTTTTTCTTGTTTTAGACTCCATTACTCAGGGTAATAATTGCCTTCATTCCAAGCAAAACCTGAATTTGAGTGGATACCAAAGTTGGAGGGAAGACTAGGGTGTGGAGGGGAGAGAGGGCCCTTCAAATCTCTCTCATGTTGGAGAGATTAGATTGGAGTGGATACCGAAGTTGGAGTGAAGAGAGACCGGGGTGGAGGAGAGAGAAGGGAAATTGAATCCCTTCAAATTCTTTCCGTGCGGGAGAAAACTAAATTTGAGTAGTTGAGGGAAAATAGAATAGAGTCCTCCATTTTCCTCCAACTCAATTTATTATCCTAACTAGCACAAATATTCCCTCCATTTCCCTTCCCGCCCCTCCAAATTCCTCCATCTATTAGTTTTTGTCGATAACATGCTTCAACGTGCAACTTTAACATGCTTACTCTGTTTTACCTGCTCACTTTTTCCTATGATTTTGACATGGTTTTGCTGTTAGTATGGACTTGATACTGCTGAGTTCACATATAACCCCAACGATCAAAGCCGGTACCAGCAATCAACTGCACAGCCAACAGAGGAAAAGGGGCGGTGCACCATCATGTGAGAGAGGTTGTGTTCTTTTAAGTTTCGAACATGCCAGCCGCATTGCTGACAGTTGAGATCCTCTTTAGCTCCTGTAAAGCACTTGATATGAATCTGGGAAATCACGAAAATTTGGAAGTTGTGTGTAACATCTACATCGTCTTATTTTTTTAAGAACCAGAAATTTACTTGGTCGTACAGTTGATTTTGAGTGTAACATGCGTACAAACTGCTTTTAAGCCATGTTTTTATGTTAAAAGACCAATTTAGGGTGAGCAAGTGTTATTGTTAGAGACTATTATTAAACAAAGGAGATATGAGGGTTGTGGCGACATTGGAAAGAAACCGGGCAGAAGAGAAGTCAACAATGGGCAATACGGAGTACTTGTTAATATTTGCAAGTTTTAAAGCACAAGTTTGGTTCAATAACTCAATTGATCTTTCGCCATCTCTGTCTAATAGGACCATGACTCCACGAGGACAATTCATTGTTTGTCAATAATTGTGATTTAACTGTTAAACAGTAGTGTATATTGGAGTATCATAATCCAGAGTCTCATCTTATTGTCAAGTTGATTTAGTTAGACGCAATCACCTAATCAGAATCTAAGGTTAGGGGTTGAAACATTCTCGTAAAGGCGAAGTAGTAATATAATTGACGTTCATCAAAGAGACTCAAAATTTTCACCGTCCCGTGGACCAGCGCCCTTGTTAGAGTGCTAGAAGCCTAAAACCACTGGTTGCCTGGTTGGACTTAGTCTAGTACTTGTTAAATTTAGAAAACGAAGCAATTGACCAAAGCCGCTTATTAAATTTCCATTTCTTATTAGCGATGACGCCTAGAGGGTTTAAGGATAAACGCAGATTAGAGTTAGGCATTGGTCTTGCTTCAGACGTGCCATTTTGGTCTCAAGCAATAAAACTAGATTTTGTAACCATTTCACAACCAAATGTGATTATATATTGAAAAACAAGTTACCATAATTACGCTGTAATACTGACTATTCCATTGTGGTTACATTTTACCATAAAATAGTCACATATGTCCGTCTGAAACTTCAAACGAAAAGTGGCCGTGTGAAACAAGAATTTGCGTTAGGGTATAGGCCGCGAAATCTAAAGTGAACTTGCATTCCATTCTAGCAGCTTATTACCCTACTTATAACTCGTTAATTGGACAAGACCATACATTTGTTTGATGATGTAAGTTTTCCTGAAATCAACTTGCCTACAATTTGACTAATACCTAATTTACGTACATACTTAAACCTTCCATTATTTACGTGCATGGCCATGCATCTATTGTTTTATTATTATTTTTAGTAGATGAATAGTTTTATTTAGGGAAAAGTCAAAATATGAACAAGAAAGACAGCTAAACAAATAGTAATTGATAAAAGTCAAAGAGACAAAGAGAATGAGTATTTTGTTTTGTCTTGTTTACTTTTTTATTTTATGTTCAAAACTTTCCATTAAAAAAATATGATTCAATATTTAGAATACTAACTAGCAATTAACACGAATCATATACGGAATCAAAATAAAAAAAAATGTCTACTTTTCGAAGGTCCATAACATAACTATATATAGTGGAAGTAGTGATATGTCTAGTTTGTTTTCATCTCTAATAATCACGTAGTGTAGACGTTTACTACTATTCATTTTTATAAATCTCAATCATCCATCAATCGTTAATAGCCCACTGATTGATAAAATAAGAAAATGGAAATTGAAGGCGAAATTTCATATCCCACAAGCGACAAGCTTATATATAAATGTTATAATCGAACAAACTCCGTATATATTGTCTTCAATAGATGAATATGTCGTGCACAATCAATATCATTATATCACCACATAAACTATATTGTGATTTATGAAGGGCTGTTTGCAAACAATGAAAAATTTGAAAATTTTAATTAAATTTCCAATATTTTCCTTAATTCACTTTAACTACTGCGTATAAATTGTTGGTTTGCCTTTTTTTTTTTTTTGAGATCAAACGGATTACGGATTTTTTTATTGCAAATCAAGCTCCGCCAATGCCAAAATGACATCCGGAAAATCTGATACAATCTTAAGCTCGTCCCCTACAAGATTACACATACGTGCAATGTAATGAGCTACTGTGTTTAACAGGAGCTAAAACATACTGAAATAATGAAGCATCAAAATTTCAATTAAAATCTCTGATTCATAACCAAGCAATTTCTTAGTCCTTTTTAACTTGGGATTAAATATATGTTCCAAAACGACTAAGATTGATGGTTTGAGTTTATCTATAGAAGCTATACGCGTTGCAAATAAGTTTAAATGGACAAGACACGCAAGACCTACAACAAAGAATCGACTCGTCATTAATGGATTACAACTAGAAGTTGGTCCATGTAAAATCTTACCTTGTATCCACATACTTCTTTGTCCCATAGATATTTTACATATTCCATATTAGTCTATCATTTCAGTTCAGATTTATTCAGTTCAATTCATCTTCATTCAGTTTAGTTCAATTCATCTCTTCACAAATTAACTCTTACTCCCTGTTTTTTCTCGTATAATTTCAGCTCATTTCAGTTCAGTTCAGTTCTTCTCTCTACAAATTAACTCTTACTTCAGTTTAGTTCAACTGCTCTATTCAGTTCAATTCAACTATATCCAGTTCAATTAAGTTTAGTTCAGCTTCTTTCAGCCAAAAAGAGCAAAGCCTTACTTCAATTCGGCTCCATCATTAAATTCAGCTCTTTTCAGCTTAAAAGAACAAGGCCTAAATATCAATAAATGTAAATGTGAGACTTTCACATACATCTCAAAATAATCTTATTAGTTGGATTTTAACTTTAGTGATCATTATAAATAGGTGTTAAAATAATAAAATATTAACATGTACGGAGTAATAAACTATTCACATTCTTCATAAAAAAAATTTATACAAATAATTTATGGAAAAAAAAAATTACGTAGAAAAATACAAAGCATTATTATGTGAGCAAAGATATTCACATTTACTTAAGAAGTTCCAAAAAAAAATATTTATACTCGTACCATATATATAAACCGGAAAATGGGGACTTTAATGAACCACATTTGTCACTTTGTTTTTTTACATTTGTTTTATTAATATTCTAATTTTAACTCCACAAAATATTACTGATAGTTATTTCAATTATTGTAGTTCACATTAAATTAGAAAGTATGAACAATTAATTAGCTATAGGTAAATAGGCAAGTTAAAGACAATTATGTTTCATAAAAAATAAAATTTAAATAATAAATAGATGTAATTCGGTCGGAGTCGGACATCAAAACTAGTACTCCCTCCTATTCTCCATTTTGTTCCCCTATTCCTAAAATGGATTATTCAGGTTTTGTTCCCCTTTCCTTTTTTGGAAACTTTTAATCTTATTTTATTCATTCCTCTCTCCTATCACCAAACCCCACCCAACTCACAATTTCTTATTTAATTCCTAATTATTCATTTCTCTCTCCTATCACCAAACCCCACCCAACTCACAATTCCTTATTTTATTCATTCCTCTCTCCTATAACCAAACCCCACCCAACTCACAATTAATATTTTATTTCCCTCCTTAATTCTTGTGCCCCCAACAAAGAGGAACAATATGGAGAATAGGAGGGAGTATAATTACGAAAGCCAAAAAAATTGTAATCAAAGTGTCACCAAGAAACTAAGAACATGTAAAATCAAACGAGAACAATAACGTGTAATTATAAAACTATGAAAGGGTGATAACGTAGTATATAAATGTAGAAAAATCAAGTTAAAGCGATATTAAGATTATTTTGATATACTCCATGTGATTGTGAGGCTCGTAATCTCTCTTTAAAAAACTAAAACATAAATAGAGTATTAAAGTATTTGTGTATTTTTAAGAGGTTTGTTGAGGAACCTCTTATTGTTAAAGAAAAAAAAAAATGCAAAGAGTAACAAATTAGTACCAGATTTATTTTTTTGTCGGAAGGAGATTTGTAGGTAAATAAATTTGTATATTAGATTACACAAATTCTTGTTTGTGACGGCACATATCCGTCACTCTTGAGTGACGGATACCATTTTACCTCACAAAGTACCCATTTTTTCTCTCTCTTCAACACTATTCATGTGGTCCACTTTCTTCACTAACCCATTTTGTTACCATTTTATCTCACAAAATACACAAAATATCCGCCATAAATGATAACCCGTCACAAGGGAGACCAATTGATTGGGTTAATGGCACCTTGTGGCATGATAATAAACAAATCCATTGGAAATTCATCTATTGTGGATGCTTTAATATCGGTTGCGTATTCTATGACGTCATTTAGCTTTAGGTTTTGTGATGCCCTTTGTGTTTATTTTTCTCCAAGTAGTACTTGTACTTTCTAACGCAGACTTTGGAGTATGCCTAAGTTTCAACTTGAAAATTTCCTGCTTTGACTTGTGAAACTCGTGATCAATAATCTAACTCTAACACTTACCCATTGTTACACTTTTCTTTGAATATAATCGTCTTCATAAAACTAAATTTGATTACCAAAATATTAAGTGTGTGTTTGACATTGCTTTTTAAAGTGTTTTTAGATTTAAAAATACTTTTTTGCCAAACATATCTCATAAATTTAAAAGTTAATATTAGATTCTCAGAAACTCAAATATCATTTTTTTGCCCATACAAATAGAAGTATCAATTTGATGTTTCTATTTCTTAAAAACTACTTTTGAAAAATTAAGCTTAAAAAATAGAAACTCATTTTAAACAGACTAGGCCAAACATTAAATACTAAAAGCTAAACAGATTTTACAGCCGCCCAAAAAAAAAAAAGCTAAACAGATAACCAACATGGTGGCCGAACATGGAACATTGCATCTCCCTGGTATTTGCCCGACACCAATTTCATTTGAGTGTAATCGAGATTATTGATCCGCTTATATTAGAGTAATCTTGAGTAAGGAAACTAGATTGATCCTCTATGTTAGGACCAACTTATCGCATTCTTTCGAATGAGTGGGGTAAGTGGGGAGTGGGGTAAGTTGAAGCCACCGGCTTTCAAACCACCTCGAAAGAGTTGGACATGAATGTTCAATAGAAGCCATAAAGTCAGCAACCTTGTTGGCTTCACGGAAGCAATGTTTAATTATCACTTCATCGAAACAATGAAGGTCTAATTTCACATCCTTGATAATACTAGAGATTTCCCAAGAAATTTGGCAAGTACTACGAATTGAGTTAATAACACATAAGTTATCACCCTCCACAATTAGCTTTGAGATTCCTAAGTATTTAGCTGCTAAAATGTCTTATTTTAAAGCGAGCGCTTCAGCAACAAGAATACTATTAGATCCACACTTTTTTGCTCCTAACAAAACGATATTAGCATTATGATCTCTTATACAATATTCTAAAGTAGCTTTATTGCCTTCTATTCTCGAAGCGTCAAAATTCAGCTTTAGGAAACCGTTTTTAGGTTTCTCCCCACCAGATTTCTTCCTTACTAGAATCGATTCTAGCTGACTCGTCTTTTTTGGGATTGTTGAGATCCTTATGTCTAGTCTCATTCCAGATCTTAATCCTATTATTACATAAAGTAATAAGTTTGTTGATATTGATCTGAACATTGTTAAGAATAATGTAATTTCTATAAAACCATGCATTCCACCAAATAAAGATAGTCTTAATGAAATCATCTTTTGAAATTAAGTATTTGAGATAATTGAGTATCATTACAAAACTTTGACTTGTAATATTATCATATTTTGACAAAAAAATTGTTAAAGCTAACAATGTTCATGTCTTGAATAACAGACCCAATAATCTAGGGACATTTGTAAAAGAAATGATCTTTGTTTTCAATAGAATAGCTGCATAAAATACAATGAGGTGGGACATCAATATGACTCTTGAGCAGCCTATCTTTCGTTGGTAGGTCGTCAACACAGGCTTTCCAAAGAAAAAGTTTTAACTTTGGAGGCATATTCAGTTTCCAAATCCACCGAAATTCACATTTGTCAAGAGTTTGATCGAACAAACCTTGCGCTAACAAAGTTGCTGTTTTGGTAGAGAACTTTCCATCCACGGACAACCCTCAAAGGAAGGTATCTGGAATATCATTATGTGGTAATGAAATGTTAGTAATCTGATTTACAATATCATTATTCACTAAATTGGATAATTATAAACATCCCATTGTTTATCAGATGTTATAAAATCTTTAACCAAAAGATTAAGATCATGGTTACTATCATCATCACCTGTACTGCTGGTAAAAGGGTGAGAAAACACTAATACAAATACAGGCAACCACAACGACCCTTTAACAACGCTTATTCACGAAAATCATCAAAACACGTTGTAGAATTGATTCCGCGAATTTTACCAAACTTAATTACAACGGTTCTGTGTTGTTAACCGTTGTTATTGGTTTTAACAACGAGTCATACTTGAAAAACCGTTGTTAATATAAAAACTAATAACAACGGTTAAATTTTAACCGTTGTTAATAATTTGGCGCCAAATTAGTGAAAAGTAATCACAACGGTTATATTAGAACCCGTTTTTAATACTTTTTAACAACGGTTGTAGACTCAATAACCGTTGTTATTAATGTTATGAAAATCTTAAGAACAACAGATTGCTTTATTCTCTATACGCTACAAAACACAAACACAAGCTAATCACGCTTACTATATCATCCTCCATTCCTCCCCGATCGTCTCTCTGTCTTCATCTCCGTCACTGTTGTCACCGTCTTCTCTCCCTCATCGTGTTTATCAATCGGGTATATATATGTTTCTTAGCAACGCTTATAACTAGATATAGGATTTTTTTGGTTATTATCTAATTTGTTGATAATTTAGCTTAATTGCTTTCCTGAATTTCGTTTATTTATTTGCCTATTATTGTATTTTCTGAATTAGTTGCCTATTATTACGAATGTAGAATAATGACTCGAACTTGGATGATTGATGCAAATATGAGTGACCGCACCTACAAGGATGGTTTAGCTGAATTTTATGAATTCGTTTCGAACAATTTGAAAGGTTCTTCTAGTATTGCATGTCCTTGTGAAAGATGTGGTAATATTAGCTATATAGCTTTTCCGGACGTTAAAATACACCTAGAAAAGTGGAGATTTAGTCGATCCTATACACGTTGGATTTTTCATGGGGAATCATTAGAGGAAGAGAATAACTCTGAAGAAGATGATGTTGAGGTACATGAAAGGCTAACTAATGATCCTGAGTTTGCCGAGTTTTTTGAGTTGGAAGAGTTGGAAGTAGAGAAGTTGAATGTTGGGTCTATAGATAATGAAGAGAATGATGATGAGTCGATTGCTTTTGAAGATGTAGGTGATGACACTAGTAATTGGGATGGCCTTAACAACATGTATGAGAAGTTGTGTGAGTCTAAAGCACCTCTGTATCCTGGTTGTAAGTTCACAAAAATGTCGGCTGTGGTGAAGTTGTATAATATCAATGGGGCAAATGGGGTGAGTGACACGTGTTTCACTAGTTTTTTAGCCTTGATAAGGGAGTTGCTTCCTGATGGTAATGTTCTACCTGTTAAGACATATGAGGCGAAAAAACTAATAAGAGTAATGGGTATGAAATATGAGAAAATACATGCATGTCCAAATGATTGCATATTGTATCGGAAATTATATCAAAACTTAACCAATTGCCCTAAATGTTTGGAGTGGCGTTATAAGGATAAGGAAGGTATCCCGGCTAAGGTAATGTGGTATTTTACATTGATACCAAGAGTCATAAGGATTTATGCGAATTCCGATGATGCAAAAATGTTAACTTGGCATGAAACAGGAAGAATAAATGATGGAAAGTGATACCGTCGTTTAGTATCAAAGTTAAATTTATAAATCCGAACTAAAACTATAGATAGTGATAGTAAGGGTCGAACCACAGGGAGGTAAGGAATTATTAGTTGCTTTCTATTTTAGTCTAAGGGTAACAATGAGGGGGGTTTTGATTGATTTATAATTAAACTAAATGCAAATAAATAAATAGGCAAATGAAACTGACGATGTAAACGATGATAAAAAGGATGCTAAGACGATCGGTTCATTGTAGCTACGACGACGCAAGTCCTAGGTAAATCTGAAATAATCACGTAAGGTGGGAAAATAAGAAGTCCTCTCAGACCAACTTAACAAGTAGCGCCGCTCAGCCTAAGCTACTAGTCCCTAGGTCTCACTAATACTAGTTCACGCCCTGAAAAGTGATTCCTAATGCCTAAATTTTACTTATTTTACGATCTTAGTATAATTTAGTCGTTCAATTGGTAGTCTATTGCCCTCCCCTCTCTTTCGATCTAATGGGTCGATAAATTTCTAAGTATTTAACAAATAGCCTCTCGGTCTTTTATCAAAAATTACAATTAAATCAATTGAACAATGCTAATTCTTACGTGATGCAGTCGATCGACTAGCTGGGGCAGTCGATCGACCAGGTTTTCAGTCGATCGACTATTGACATCAAACGATCGACCAAACCCCGAAACAGGTCTACCTATTCTACGTCGTCTACGCCACAAATTCCCTCACATCTTAGCAAAGGATGATTACCTACGCATATTAAAATCGATAACAACAACGAAATTTAAATAAACGATATGGGAAAACATAATTTGAATGATTAAAGCAATAAAACGCAATAAAGGGGCTATGGTTCGGGATTCTAATCTATCAATTCTATGCTAATGACAAAATAAAGTAGAAACTGAAATTAAGGACAAAATAATACCGAAGTAGGAAGCAAGAATTGAATCCGAAAGCAAGCAAGGAACTTATTTGAGAAATTAATGTAAACTAAAGAACCCTAAATTTTTGATGATGAAAACTGAATGATAAAACTAAAAGCTAAAGCTACGTTATATAGGAGTATCACGCAACTCTTATTCCTAAACCTAATATACAATGGGCTTAAGCTAAATCTCGTCTTTAAATTCTCGTCAGACTCGTGGAGTGGTCGATCGACCACTTGGACCAGTCGATCGACCAACAACGCTGTACAGAATTGCATTCTGACGATTCTTGCAGCGCGCACCGATCTTAAAACAGTTGCCATTTCTCCGTTACTTGGTCAAATCAGGCGTTCTACACGGCGTTGGAAAGCTAAGAGGATAAGATTTCACCTCCAATTGGAATCACTCGATTATCTGCTTTAGAACTCGAGACATAGCCATCTAAAGCAGCCTGCAATGTCGAGAAGCATTCTGACGGTCTATAGACCATGTAGGTCAGTCTCTAGACCACTGTAGCTGGCAATCCGCTTCTAAAACTCACGCAAATACACCTTTCAGGCCTTGAAATGCGCACTAAGTTCACTTCTCGAGCTTTCCCTTCATGTCAAATGCTATGCTAAACACTTTGGGACGGATTTGGCTCATTATCTACTCAATTCTGCAATAATCTGCAATATTACATAAAAAGGCGAAAGTCGACGAAAAGGGGCAAATAGTAGAATAAACTACTAATAATAGACATAAAATGCGTGGAAATAAAGATGTAAAACATCATATTATAGACACGCATCAAACTTCCCCAAACCAAACATTTGCTTGTCCCCAGCAAACTAAATGCAAAACAAAATTTAGATAGAAAGGAGCAAAACATGGACAAACTGAAAATCGTCTACTTAAACCGATTTAATGCATATGAATCAACTACTAATAGCTCAATGTCATGCAAACGAATTTATGCATATTTCGAAAAGATGTTGAACGTTTGACCTTGCAAGACTTTCAAGATTGGACTCTCCCGGGTCACTCTTCTCTCAACAAAGCAAATGGTAAGCAATTTATATGTAAGAGCGAAAGAGACAAAAGTCGCTCACCTAGACTCAACCAACATGATCATGCATGCAATATAGTATGATAAGTAATTCTAGCTACCGTGCACATACATTCCAACCATTCAGGGTCCATCACATGCCGAATACTTGCAAAGATTTGGATAAGTGAGGCTATGGGTAAGAAGAGGCAAACAATATGGGAATGAAAGGGAAATGGCCAAGCTAGCATCCTAACAAACCGAATAAAACATCCACTTCTAACTCAATGAAATAAGCTCAAATGCCTTAATGAATTAGGCAAACACTTCACTAATCCAAATAACACTCCTCATAAAATATAAAGCAAACATAGGAGTAAACTTTTTTCTTTTTTTTTTTCTTTGCCGTTTCTTTTTCTTTTGTTTTCTTTTTTTTTTTCATTTTTTTTTCTCCGTTTTTTCGGCAGTCACTATTTTTCAATTTTTTCGTTTTTCTTTTTTTTTTTCTCCTTCATTCATTACCAACTTCATAGAGTGCAAATCGAGCCAAAATTGATACAATACAACGAATACCACTAAAACTACTAAACTAGCTCAGCAAAGGGTAGGCTTAGTTTATGGATTGTAGCTAAAGGGTCAACTGGCAATTTTTGGCTAATATGAAGCTAATGGGTAAAATGAACAAAAGGGATTTTCGCAAGCATTCTTCAAACATGCAATACCAACCACTAACCCGAATGTATGCAGGCAAAAAGAAATTAAATGTCATACTTGTGCAAATTAATGTTACACGATATGCAGGGAGTAACTACTCACAATCCTAAATGAAACTGGTCATGAATGACACAAGTTTATAAAGCTCTAATTCCTTAGAAAGTTTTGTAGTTTGCCAAAATTTCAAGTCAAGTCTAATTGTTCAACAAATTTTGAAACGAAATTCGAGATATTGCAAAAACTTTTGCTAAAAGATGTGATAAAATGCAGGGTTTAAGAAAATGACAACTATCAGTAATGAATACTCCAATCTGACTCAACCTAATATGCAAAATTAAACATGATATTTTTGGATTTTTCAATTTTTTGGATTTTCTGTATATATAGGGGAAAATAAACAACAATGCAAGAAAAAAATGAAAACGTGAATGCAAGAACATATGGAATGCAACGCAAAACCCTTCCCCAAACCAAATCGCACAATGTCCCCATTGTGCAAAATCATATAATGAAATAAATGGAAGACGGGAATTTGCGAGAAAATTAAGTAAACAAGACATGAAGTGAAGACAAGGATACTCACAGGACTTTAAGCGCAGCAAAAGGAAACCTCCCCAAACCAGCGTGAGCTAGAAGGTTTCAGTAGCCAGCAATGCTACCATAAAGTACCTGAAAAGAAACAAAACATACCGCTCATTATCCGAGAAAACAAAATTGAAACGGTAATTATGTGCAAAGAATTAAAAGAACGAGGTATAGCAGCTACAGTGGTCGATCGACCACTCTAACCAGTCGATCGACCAAATTACCCGAACAAAAGAGCTTCATGTAGTAACGAATCGGTCGATCGACCACTCTAATCGATCGACGACCAAGTTACCTGACGTGAACAGTTCCTGCTCACGAATTAACTCAATGAATTGAGTTAACTCGGTCTAATAACCTGTAAATGCACATAAAACGCGCCCAAAATTGCGCAAAAACCCAAAGTAACTGTCTAAATCGAGCTAATTATTAAAGCACACAAAACAAATAAAGCTAAATGTTTCAAAACCAAATCAAACAAAATGTTTAAACTCCGGGTTGCCTCCCGGTAGCGCTAGATTAGACGGTCCCACTCGACCCTCTTTTCCTTCAAACAATGCACTCCAAATAAGCCCAGTCAAAACAGCTCAAAGCACGAAGCAACCGATCAAATAACTGCGCATGTGCTACACAAAACTGTAAGTAGCACCATAAAATAGTAGTAGCATAGGAAATTAAAATGTAATAACATCTAAGTCTAACAAATTTCCTATGACAGCTCCTAAAAACATCGACAAAATTATTCCTCCCTCCGGATAAGGGCGGAATGTAAAAGCTCAAATTAACGAAAGGTGGAAAATTAGCGAGCTCGGTGAGCTTTTGACTAAAAAACAACGCGAGTAGAATTAAAATGCTCGGGCAATGTGTATGAAATGTGAGGTACGAGGAGTCCGGTCACCAAGGTGGATAATCATCCCAAATGCATGGGGCTGTAAAGTCAAATGGGTCAATGGGGTCTCCTGGAATAGGCTCATCTACATCGTCATAATTATCCCATTTAACCTCAAGACTGTCAAAATTTTCCTCCTCACTCTCCTTATCGCTATACTCATCAAGTTGGAGGTTCTCAAAGAGATCCTCCAAATCGACCTCACTATCAGTGCAAGAATCATAAAGGGGTTCTAAACTATCCTCATAAAAAGGATTGTCAACCACGCTAATGGTCTCCTCTATGTCTCCGTCAGCATTTTCTAGATTGGTTTCTAAGGTTTCACCCACCCCCTCATCTGAGTCAACATCAAGAGAAAAGTTGGGTTTAAGTGTTTCAGCAGCAAACCAATCAAAAAATTCTAATACCTCAATTACGGGGAGTCCTGTGAAATCCCCTTTTCCAATAGAATTTAGGTATGCTCACGTAGGGTCAGTCACTCCATGGATGATAGTCAAGCATGTTTGGAGTTCAGAGAATGCATCTCGTCTGGGCTCGACCCACTCCATAAGCCTGGCGAAATAAGTGCCAAAAATTTCGTTCTCTTCCTGCGGAAATCTCAGATAGAACGACATGAGAACGGTCTCAAGGAACCGAGGTTCCCTGAGACTAAAGAAAGAAAGACTAAAATTAAAAACAACTAAAAATTAGCGCTGCCTCCCCGAATAAATAAAAATTTGATACCGTCGTTTAGTATCAAAGTTAAATTTATAAATCCTAACTAAAACTATAGATAGTGATAGTAAGGGTCGAACCACAGGGAGGTAGGGAATTATTAGTTGCTTTCTATTTTAGTCTAAGGGTAACAATGAGGGGGGTTTTGATTGATTTATAATTAAACTAAATGCAAATAAATAAATAGGCAAATGAAACTGACGATGTAAATGATGATAAAAAGGATGCTAAGACGATCGGTTGATTGTAGCTACGACGACGCAAGTCCTAGGTAAATCTGAAATAATCACGTAAGGTGGGAAAATAAGAAGTCCTTTCAGACCAACTTAACAAGTAGCGCCGCTCAGCCTAAGCTACTAGTCCCTAGGTCTCACTAATACTAGTTCACGCCCTGAAAAGTGATTCCTAATGCCTAAATTTTACTTATCTTACGATCTTAGTATAATTTAGTCGTTCAATTGGTAGTCTATTGCCCTCCCCTCTCTTTCGATCTAATGGGTCGATCAATTTCTAAGTATTTAACAAATAGCCTCTTGGTCTTTTATCAAAAATTACAATTAAATCAATTGAACAATGCTAATTCTTACGCGATGCAGTCGATCGACTAGCTGGGGCAGTCGATCGACCAGGTTTTCAGTCGATCGACTATTGACATTAGTCGATCGACCAAACCCCGAAACAGGTCTACCTATTCTACCTATTCTACGTCGTCTACGCCACAAATTCCCTCACATCTTAGGAAAGGGTGATTACCTACGCATATTAAAATCGATAACAACAACGAAATTGAAATAAACGATATGGGAAAACATAATTTGAATGATTAAAGCAATAAAACGCAATAAAGGGGCTATGGTTCGTGATTCTAATCTATCAATTCTATGCTAATGACAAAATAAAGTAGAAACTGAAATTAAGGACAAAATAATACCGAAGTAGGAAGCAAGAATTGAATCCGAAAGCAAGCAAGGAACTTATTTGAGAAATTAATGTAAACTAAAGAACCCTAAATTTTTGATGATGAAAACTGAATGATAAAACTGAAAGCTAAAGCTACGTTATATAGGAGTATCACGCAACTCTTATTCCTAAACCTAATATACAATGGGATTAAGCTAAATCTCGTCTTTAAATTCTCGTCAGACTCGTGGAGTGGTCGATCGACCACTTGGACCAGTCGATCGACCAACAACGCTGTACAGAATTGCATTCTGACGATTCCTGCAGCGCACACCGATCTTAAAACAGTTGCCATTTCTCCGTTACTTGGTCAAATCAGGCGTTCTACGCGGCGTTGGAAAGCTAAGGGGATAAGATTTAACCCCCAATTGGAATCACTCGATTATCTGCTTTAGAACTCGAGATATAGCCATCTGAAGCATCCTGCAATGTCGAGAAGCATTCTGACGATCTATAGACCATGTTGGTCAGTCTATAGACCACTGTAGCTGGCAATCCGCTTCTAAAACTTACGCAAATACACCTTTCAGGCCTTGAAATGTGCACTAAGTTCACTTCTCGAGTTTTCCCTTCATGTCAAATGCTATGCTAAACACTTTGGGACGGATTTGGCTCATTATCTACTCAATTCCGCAATAATCTGCAATATTACATAAAAAGGCGGAAGTCGACGAAAAGGGGCAAATAGTAGAATAAACTACTAATAATAGACATAAAATGTGTGGAAATAAAGATGTAAAACATCATATTATAGACACGCATCAGAAAGCTAAGACACCCGGCAGATGGTAAGCAATGGAAATCGTTCGACGCTAAGTATCCCGAGTTCGGCAATGAACCTAGAAACTTACGTCTAGTGTCAGTCCCACGATGGAATGAACCCACACGGAAACATGAGTAGCCAACATAGTACTTGGCCGAGAGTGCGGCTATTTATAACTTACCTCCATATGTGTGCATGAAAAGAAAGTATTTGATGTTGTCGTTGTTAATTTCCGGCCCTAAACAACCTGGAAATGATATAGATGTATATTTGGAACCTCTTCTAGATTATTTGCGATTGTTGTGGGATAGTGGGATAGAAGTTTTTGATGCATATAAGAACGAAACTTTCAATTTGAGAGCGATGTTATTGTGTAAAATATCCGACTATCCTATTTATGGCGACCTTTACTGGGCACACGTTCATGGGAAAGAGGCTTGTCCATTGTGTGGGGAGGATATCGAGTCCGAATACTTGAAGTCTTCTCGTAAGTATGTGTATATGGGAAATAGGAGGTTCTTGTATCATGACCATTGTTATCGCAAGATGCGAAAGTATTCAATGGAAGACAAGATCTTCGTCAACCTCCTAGAATTTTGAGTAGGCATGAAGTTTATCAGAAAGTAAAGCATATTGAGATAGATTATGGGAAGAAGAGCGGCTCTAAATTGTCTACTCGTGGGTATAAGAAAAGATCCATATTTTTTGATAAACTTCCATATTGGCCTGACCTGGAGGTCAGGCATTGCCTCGATTTCATGCACATTGAGAAAAATGTCTGTGATAATATTATCAATACCCTTCTGAATGTTCCTGGTAAAACAAAGGATAACGCCGCAACTAGGGAAGATATGAAAATGATGGGTATTAGGCTAGATTTGGCACCACAGAAGAGAGGTAATCGTACATTTCTACCGCCAGCAGCTTATACCTTCACGGAATAAGAAAAAAGAGTTCTGTGCATGCTTGAATGGAATTAAAGTGCCACATGGTTATTCGTCGAACATCAAAAGCCTAGTGTCGATGCAAGACCTAAAACTCACCGGGTTAAAGTCACATGATTGTCACACTTTGATGCAACAATTACTACCTGTGGCTATTCGTTCCATTTTACCTGAAAAGGTAAGATATGCTATAACTAGATTCTGTCTTTTCTTCCAGTCCATATGCGAGAAAGTCATCGATCCCAATGACGTGGATTCATTGCAGGACCTCGTTGTAACCTCTCTTTGTCAGTTGGAAATGTATTTTCCACCCTCTTTCTTCACTATCATGATTCATCTGACCATTCACTTGGTTAGAGAGATTTTGTACCTTGGGCCCGTGTACTTGAGATACCAGTATCCTTTCGAAAGATTGATGAAAGTCTACAAGGACTATACATCTAATCGGTATCGTCCGGAAGGTTGTATTGTTGAACGCGCTATTTTAGATGAAGCTCTTTCATATTGTTACGCTCATCTCTCTCCTGAGGAGTTGATTGGCGTTCCTAAGAATCGTCATAGTGACTGGATGACCGGAAAAGGTATTAGGGGCCGGGTTGACAAAATTGTGACACGTGAAATGTTGCATTTAGCACACACGTATGTGCTAAACAATGAAGATGAGGTGCAACATTATATTCAACAACACAAATATGAGCTCAAATACGATCACCCAAACAAGACCGAGAAGTGGATTGCGAACGAGCATACGAAAATGTTTGCAGAGTGGTTTAGGAATATTGTCTTAGAGTGTACTGATCAAACTGGTGATGACATCTCTCCTAGGTTACTACGTCTTGGTTTAGGTCCAAATGACAGGGTCACCTTTTACAACAGTTTTGCCATTAATGGATATACTTTTTACACCCGCGAGCAAGATGAGTTGAGCACAATGCAAAATAGTGGTGTGAGTTCTGAATTTGAGGCAATGCACTTTGCTACTTCAAAAGATAAAAAGCTTATTTGGGAAAAATGCCTTTATTATGGTGTTATTCAAGAAATATTGGTACTAGATTACATTGATTTCACAATGCCTTTGTTTCGATGTAACTGGGTTGATAACAACATCCATTGTTTCCGAATGGATAAGATGGGATTTACGTTGGTCAATCTGGGTAAGGTTGGCAATAATAAGGATGATCCTTTCATAATGGCATCCCAAGCTAAACAAGTGTTCTATGTCACTGATCCTATGGATAAGAAGTGGTCTGTTGTACTGTCTATAAGGAGTAGAAGGAGTAGTCCATCCGATAATGGTGATGATGATCAGGATGTCGTTTTTGAGGGAATGGATCGGTCTACCACCACCGTATCTTATTTCGACGATGTTGACACTGATCATGAGGACACTGAAAGCATCTATATGCGTGATGACCATGGTGAAGGTATTTGGGTTAACGAAGAAACTATGACATCCAAGAAACGTCCCCGATCCTGAGATAGTTCATCAGGACACAGTGATATGGACGACCAACATTTTGAGTCATTTTCAGACCAATAATTTGATGGTTTAATTTATTGGTAAATCAATAATGGTCATTGTTAAATAAAAATTCCCAAATTTGCTTGGCATGGTAAATAAAAAATGTAGCTTAGATATGCAGTATGCATGCATGCTGGTGTTGTCTTATTTTCTTGATCTTATTATTAGATGTGGATGCTGGTGTTGAAATTGCTGAATAATGTTGCAGTATATGGTGCTTCTGCTGTTACAGTATGTATTATTACAGGTTTGGACTGTAATGGAATTACAGTAATTTAAAAAAAAAAAGGTTCAACAATAACAACGGTTATATTTAAATTACCCGTCTTTAATACTTTCAACAACGGGTGTAGTACCTCTACCCGTTGTCAATGATTTTTTTGACATATTTCATTTTGGCGCAAATTTGGTGAAAATACATTACAACGGGTATATTTTAACCGTTGTAATAAAGTTTTGACAACGGTTGACTTTTATTGACCCGTTGTTATTAACATATAACAACGGTTTTACTTTTAGAACCCGTTGTCAATAGTTTGTCTTAATAAAAACTAATTTACAAACACATACAAAGATACCATACACAAACACACACAACACCAGTTCAACCGTTGGTATCCCGAGTTTATTCTTCTCTCTTCCTCGCTTTTTACATTCTTGTCGCCGCCGCGCCCGCTTTCCGACGCCTTGATTCCGTTGCCTTCCCTTATCATCCTGCTCGTTCTCTTTATCATCATCATCATCAGGTATGTTCACTTTAATTTTGTGTTTCGTCATTAGGGTTTTAAGACGATCATCTTTTTTCTTTTTCATGCATCTGTTTGTTTTTCGTCTTCTTTGTTATCTTTATCATCCCGCATCATCTACTTCACTCCTCTTATTAGGGTTTAGGATTTTAGAAGCTCAATCTGTTGTTTTAAATTTTCATTCCTATTAGGGTTTAGGGTTTTAGATAATACTCTACATGTACATACGTTGTTAAGTTGTTCATTTCCTATATCATTCATATTTGGGTTTTAGGATTATCATGGGTGAAAAACGGAAAAGAAGTCAAAAGAACAAAAAGCCTGAGGATAATAAGCCTGGTGAGAGGGGTGCTACAAAGTGCCAGAGATGCCTTGCAGCTATAGCCGCTAAAGAACCGATGGAAATAACATGGAGTGAGAAGGGTTTCCCTACTGGTCCAAATGCGGGTTTTTTATCCAGTTGGATTGGTACTTGCACAAGACAGATTGTGCCTATCCATTTAGATGATTTTAGAAATTTGAATCCAAAATTGGCGGAGTTATACTTGGCTCGTGTAAATAAAGCCTTTATTATACCTGATAAAAGCCATGATAAGTATTTTATGCATAAGGCAGCGGATGTCCACAGGCAGTGGAGGTGTGACGTTGCTAGGGATTTGTTGTATGTGGACAAGGCAACGGGGGAGATGCGTAAGAGCCCACCGGGAGACAATAAGTGTCCCACCATCAGTCAGGAACAATGGGATCTTTTCAAAGAGATGAGAACTACTGAGAAGTTTCAGGTTAAATATCCTCGCCTTTTAACGATTTAACTATCATTTTTTTAATTAATGAGTCCTTTATATAATCTTTTTATTATCTCATCTACTTGCGCTTTTATATAATTATTTGAAGGCCGTTAGCAGAAGAAATCGTGCTAACATTTCATGCAAGAAGGGGAAATGGTATGGTTCTCGAGGCGGTTACAGAAAGATAGAAGAGAACCTCGTAAGTAGCATGCATTATTCCCCTGTGAGACTTTATTTTTTTAATCACACTTGGACTTGCATTGATACACATTTACATGTATAAATGTTACCATGTTAATGTGTAGGTGGCAAAGGGAGTGACCAACTTGGATCGGCATGTAACTTATAAAGAAGGGCACACGCCTAAAGGATCCCGGTCGCGTGACAAATATGATGAGGAAGTGTTGGCCAACATAGTAAGCATTATTTTATTAAGACGAGTTCATTACTAAATTTATTATTTTAGTCACAAATATAATTTGAAGTTTATTTAATATATTATATGACAACGTATTGAAAGAGGTAGAAGAAGGGAAATTCACTCCCAGTGGTCGTAATGACGTTCTTTCTAGAGCGATCGGCCGACCCGAACATCCAGGTCGTTTGAGGGGCGTCCCGTTACAGGTTGGAGTAACGAAATATTATGGGACAATTGCCCCGATAAAGAAGAAAAGGAAGACTAAGTCTGAGAAGGCTGACATGGTACCATTTATTCTATTATTTTCATTTAAGTTCAATTCACATGTTATTGTTGGGATAAAAATTGCTGACACATTACATTCTTGGCACGCAACTTCAGTTAATGGCATCCGTACTACTAAAGCTGAATGCTGGAGGCAAGTTTTCCGAAGAAGAAGTGAAGATGATGGAGGATGTCATTTCTAAAGGGAGTAATAATAAGGTACAACAGATTGGTCAAGAGGCCGCTACTACCTTGGCAATACATGAGAAGGAAGTATCGGTCAACGAGATTCAGAAAGATCAGGTATCTAATGCTTCCTGTTGTAACAACTAAAGCGATCGTACCTAATGCTTCAAAGTTGTAACAACTAAAGCCGATCAGTACCTAATTAATACTTCCTTATTTTTCTTTTCTTTTTTTTTTTGGGTAAGATCAGGGGGTGTGTTCACTTCCAGCTCTAATGCTATAACTTCTGACATGGTGCCATTGGTTACTTTTATTAGGTAAATAATGGGTCTGAAAAGGTGATGCAACTTGAGAAGACGGCTGATGGAAAACAGCATATATCCCCTTCAAGTCAGTTCCCTGTTTTCAGTAAGGTATGCATGAAGTGTTTAATTAGTTAAATTTATATGAATTCTATTAAATTTTGGGATATAATAATGTATGTGTATTCTTCAGGCCGTAAACAAGAGACCAATTATTCTTGCTGACCCTAAATTCGAAAATCCATATGTGCGTGTTGGCCGGGGTCTCGTAGAAATGCACACCAAATCAGCAGCGGAAACTGTAGTGGTTGTTCATGGCGAAAAACTTTTGCCGAATCATAGAAAAGTAGAGATAACTATAGTCTTTCCAGGCCATGAAAACTTTCAACCGCTGTCCCGTCCCGATTCGTGACGACATTACCATTCTGGGAGATGCGGTTGGAAGTTTCATCCAATGGCCTGATTCTCACATCTTCTTGGCTCGGCCGTCTCCGCCTCAGCGGAAAGCAGTTGGGGTTAGAAGAAATACCTTTATATATATGTTAAATTTTTAATTGTTGAATGTTTTTATATGTTAAATTTATATTTTTTTTTTTGTAGGGAACAAAAAAGTCGGCTTTGGCGGATAAGCCTAAGTCCACAGACATGTCAACTACCTCGTCGAGACAACAACTTGATGATGTATTTAATTAACTTCTCCATTTTTTTAAAAACCTCGCTCCCTTTATTTATATTTTGTCTGTATTTATAAAAAGCATGGTAATTTTGTGTAGGGGACAAAAAAGACTGATAAGCCTAAGTCCCCAGTCATACCTTCTACTACTACCTCATCATTGAAAGAGCAGGTTGACGAGGTATTTAATTAAGTACGCTTTTATTTTTATTACTCCAACTAGGATATGTTACCTTTGGATTTTTTATTATTTTAATTATCTACTACATGTGTAGGTGGTGGTGGTAGTACAAAATCAAAGACTCATTCTTTCCGGACTGAAAGAAGTTAGGAGTTTAAACTCCACACAATATACTGGGAAGGATTACATGCAAAAAGTAAGAACGGTGACGATGAGGAAACTGCATGAGGAGGCTGGCCATCGCATAGCCACCGACCAATTGATAGTTATTCCGCTCGAGGAAGATATTCTAGGGGTTGAGCGCGAAGCACTTCTATCATGGGATATGCTAGCCATTTGGGCTGGCCTAGACCAGATTGATGTCCAACACCTATTTGTTTGGATGAAGTAAGTTTCTTAATAAATAATTTCATATTCTAATATTCTGACTACTAGATAGTGTTTTAAATACCGGAATTAATACCGTAATAATGTAGGATATTGAAATTGAGAGTGATTCCCGAGAATAGGATTCCAGGTGATCAATACGGATTCTTGTGCCCCTTTGTTTTATCTTTATTTATTACGGAATTCTCGTTCGAAGATCGGGTTGATTATATTGCTCAAGAATTGGCGACAACCAAGAAGTCGGGTTTTTGCCGCTTATAATGAAAAAGGGTAATAAACAAATTAATATTACGTTTCCCCCTACAATTGCATTTTCATAACTAATATATATATGTACTTGTTAATAATAATGATGTCTCTTGATGTAGGACTCATTGGGTGCTAGCAGCCATCATGCCGACAAGGAAGAAAGTTTTCTGGTTGGACTCTTTACATAATCAACCAAGCGAGACTTTTAAGCACTTGATTAATAAGTTTATAATACTGATTTATTTATAATAACATTACGTTTCAAATTTTATTTATATCAAAAAGCTCATTTTTGCCCCTAAAAAAATGAGTGTTTGCCTCCTTTTGTTTTTTTTTTTTAAAATAAGGGCCTTTGAGAAGAGAAGAGCTAACGAGCAGGGTTAACCCACGAAAGATTCTGATGATGGCCCTAATTTTATTACGATAACAGGGGTACGTGCTCAAATACAATACATTAAGTGCAAAAATCTGTGTTTAATACTAATACAATACCTAAAGTTCAAGATTCTGATGTGAGCCTTCTCTCGTCTGTTTGTTTTTATGTAATAATAGGCCCCTCGCCAGCCAGATAGCATACAATGTGGATATTACGTTTGTCGGTTCATGTTGGAGATTATTAGGCGAAGATATATCATTATTTCAGAAAAGGTTAGTAATTTAATAATGTGTTTATTACTTTTTTTAAATTAGAGCTAATGTTGTCTTGCTTGCTGCTATATATACCATGATGTTGCTATGCAGTAATTGATGTTGTTACAATAATGTCTTCTCTTTGTTTTTTCCGCAGTATGTAATCAACCCGTCACAACAGATTGAGCAGTACTCAAGTATAGATATAGACGAGGTAAGGGACATGTTGGGCAAATACGTCTTAGAAAATAGAAATGCATGATACTCAGAGTTTAGATCAGCTTATTAGTACATTTTTTGTTGAAGTTAGGGAATGATTAGTTCATGTAAATTCAACTCCTTGTAAGTATATATATATATATGTATATATATATATATATGTATATATATATATATATATATATATATATATGTATATATATATATATATATATGTATACATATATATATATAGAGAAGAGATTAAGTGAGTCCACCCAATTTTATTGAGTCCCTAAGTCCTCTTTAGGGCCATTGAAAAGATGAGATGAGGGGTTGAGATTGGAAGGGAAAAGGGAGGGATTAGTGCTAAAATTAGGGGATCAATCCTAATTAATCACTTTCCCTCACTACCTTCACTAATCAAACCCTAATTTGACTATAAAACCCTTCTTTTTCCACCCACTTCTCTCTCATCTCACAATTATCCTCCCCCTCATCTCTCTAAAAACCAAAAAAATCTCAAATCCTCTCAAAAATCCAACAAAATTCAAAAACCAAATAATACAAAAACCAAATAATTCAAAAACCTACCCGACCCCCGACCACCTCCACCGCCACCTACCCACGCCCACCACACAGCCCCACTACCACTCCTCTCTTCCTCTTCTCTCTTCCTCACTGACCCACCACCACCCAACCCCGACCTCCATCCCGACAGCTCCGATGACCTGCCACCACACATCCCCACTACCTCCACCCGACCTCCACCCGACAACAACCACCGGACAACCACCCGACAACCTCCACCCGACCTCCAACCAGATCTGGCCCCACGACAACCACCTACACACACCCGACAACAACCACCACCCCGCTGCCCCACAACACCCACCATCGACACCCACCTCCCTTCACCCCAAGACGCACACACCACACACACAAGGCCGCCATCACCCTCACCAGATCTGAGCCCACCGCCACCACGACGCACTCCCGGCCTCCTTTCTCGCTGCCTCTATCCTCTCCTCTTTCTCGCTGCCTTTGATGCCGTCAACCACCACAAAGGCGTTTTCTTTGTCGATTGTGTTCCGTTTTTACTGTCTTTGTTGTTTTATTGTGTTTTGTTGTTTTACTGTGTGGGTAGGTCGCTATTGTTGTCGTTGCTGTTGATGAGATGCCAAAACTCCATCATTTTTTTTTATTAATGGTGTGTATAAATGGATCAAGTTGTTCAACTTATTGTCGTTTACTTTTTTCTTTTTTTTCTTTTTTGTTTTGAAGGTGTGTGGCTATTGTTGTCGTTGCTGTTGATAGATGCCAAGAGTCCATCTTTTTATTGTTTTTTTTATTAATAGTGTGTCTAAGTCGATCAAGCTGTTCAATTTAATTTCGTTTACTTTTTTTTTTTTTTTTTTTAAAAAAAAAAAGTGGTGTTTTAATGATAAAGAAAGGTGGGTTTTGTTTTGTTGTGGGTGTTTGTTTTATAATTTTTCAAATCGATCGCGTTATAAAAATCGTCTTGTTATATATTGTTTTTCAGATCTGGTTTTGTTGGGTTTCTTTTTCATTTTTCAGATCTCGTCTTTCTTTAAATTTACACTTATTTTTGTAGATCTATATTATAATTTTTTTTATTTCTACTTTTTTTATTTTTGTAGATCTATATTATACACTCATATTTCTTCACATTTACACTCGTAAATCATTACATTTACACTCGTATTTCTTCACATTTACACTCGTAAATCATTACATTTACACTCGTATTTCCTCACATTTACACTCATATTTCTTTAAACTTACACTTTTATTCTTAGATCTAATAAATATATTTATTATACTCATATTTCTTCACATTTACACTCGTAAATCATTACATTTACACTCATATTTCCTCACATTTATACTCATATTTCTTTAAATTTACACTTTTATTCTTAGATCTAATAAATATATTTATTATACTCATATTTCTTTACATTTACACTCGTATTTCTTTACATTTACACTTATATTTCTTTACATTTACACGCATTTTTCAGATTTACACTCATATTTATTTTCAATTACATTCGTACTTTTTTACATTTACACTCATAATTTTACATTTACACTCATATTTCTTTACATTTACACCCATATATTTGTACATTTACACTTGTTAAATTTATATAGATTTGCACTAATATATTTTTGTGGATATGAGTTGGTGGTGGAGGACGACGGTGGTGGTGTTTTTTGGTAGTCGGACTAAAGTTTTACTCTTAAAGGACAAAAGTGACACTTATAAAGGACCAAAGTTACACTCAAAGTACCAATTTACTCTTAAAACACTATATTTACACTCTTAAAACATTACATTTACACTCGTAAAACATCACATTTACACTTGTATAATGTTAAAATTATGTAAATTCAAAATTTCCGTCACAAAAAATCAAATTTACACTCTTAAAATGTTACATTTACACTCGTAAAACATCACATTTACACTTGTAAAATGTTAAAATTATGTAAATTCAAAATTTCCGTCACAAAAAATCAAATTTACACTCTTAAAACATTACATTTACACTCGTAAAACATCACATTTACACTTGTAAAATGTTAAAATTATGTAAATTCAAAATTTCCGTCACAAAAAATTAAATTTACACTCTTAAAATGTTACATTTACACTCGTAAAACTTCACATTTACACTTGTAAAATGTTAAAATTATATAAATTCAAAATTTCCGTCACAAAAAATCAAATTTACACTCTAAAAATGTTACATTTACACTCGTAAAACTTCACATTTACACTTGTAAAATGTTAAAATTATATAAATTCAAAATTTCCGTCACAAAAAATAAATTTTACACTCTTAAAATGTTACATTTACACTCGTAAAACTTCACATTTACACTTGTAAAATGTTAAAATTATATAAATTCAAAATTTTCGTCACAAAAAATAAATTTTACACTCTAAAAATGTTACATTTACACTCGTAAAACTTCACATTTACACTTGTAAAATGTTAAAATTATATAAATCCAAAATTTCCGTCACAAAAAAAATCAAATTTACACTCTTAAAATGTTACATTTACACTCGTAAAACTTCACATTCACACTTGTAAAATGTTAAAATTATGTAAATTCAAAATTTCCGTCACAAAAAATAAATTTTACACTCTTAAAATGTTACATTTATACTCGTAAAACATCACATTTACACTTGTAAAATGTTAAAAATTATATTTCCGTCACATTTACACTTGTAAAACTCATACAACATTACATTTACACTTCTGAAATCTAAAACTCAAAACTGATTAATTAGGGGCTAGAGAGAGAAAGAAAAATTAATTAGTGTGTAGAAATTTGATTAGTGGTAATTTTTTTTGGTAATTTTCAATCTCAACCATCCATCTCAATCCAACCATCCACATTTTTTTCCTTTTCTTTTTAATGGCCTTTAATCAAATTCATCTCAACCTTCCATTTAGTCCATCCAATGGCCCTTAGAGGGACTTATGGACTCAATTTGAGAGGAGGACTCATTAGATCTTACCTATATATATACATATATATATATATATATATATACATATATATATATATATATATACATATATATATATATGATTCTGCTGTTGTGGTTGAATTGAATCTATTGAGTTCTGATGAACCCAACTGTGATTTATCTTTGGTCTTTGGTATATGGTCTTTGCTTGATATATGCAGGTTTTTGAATGGCATGAAACAAATTTAATTTTTCAAAACATTAGGAGTTCGTAATAAAAAACGGTTACTAAAAAAAACCGTTGTGAAGACCTTTCACAACGGTTAATAAAAAAAACACCGTTGTGAATGACTTTCACAAATACCGCGCATAATATTCAACAACAGGTTTTAAACGAAGAACCGTTGTTAAAAGTCTTCACAATTTTGGAGGTAAAGTTACAACAACGGGTTTTAAACTAAGAACCGTTGTTACTAACAATTTCAACAACGGGTATGTAGCATAAACCCGTTGTTAAAAGACTTCACAATTTTGGAGGGAAAGTTACAACAACGGTTATACATATGACAACCGTTGTTATATTATTCCCTCAAAATTTTTGAAACACTTTCCACAACGGAGAACACCCAACAACAACGGCTTTTAACCGTGGTGAATACTTTCGACAACGGTTTCATTAAATAACCAAACCGTTGTAAATACCTTCTACAACGGCCGCTTTAACAACGTCCGTTTTTGTTTTTACAATGGTTTTTACCCGTTGTTATAGCCTGTATCTGTAGTAGTGAAATACCCAATTATCAGGCCAAAAGTTAATGTTGCTATCGTTACCTACCTGCCATCTCAGGCCTTTCTAAAAAGAGCCCAAAGACTCATAAGTTTACGTCATTGCCAAGAAGAGACTGAATTAGGCTTACGGTCAAAGAGTGAACAATTTCTCAAGTATTTTTTATTAGTTATCACTTTGACCCATATATTTTTTTATCCATAAGAACTTTCCATAAAAAAATCATTTGAAGAGCTTTATTTGCTGCTTGAGAAGGTTTTATGCCCAGTCCACCAACCGATTTTGGTAAACAAACTTTTTGCCATCCAATCAAATTAGGGGAGCGTTGGGTAGGATTCTTATTCCAGAGAAAGTATCTGTTAATGTTATCTAATCTATTATGGATTGACGAAGGAAGAAGGAAGCTTTGCATTTGGAAAGTTCCCTTCAAGGCTAAATTAGCACTGACCAGAACTAGTCCTTCAGTTATTAGCATTCGTTTGAAGATGTGAGGAACACAAGCACGTTCATGCACGGGTCATTATCATCTCGTAAACACTACAAAGAAAAGGTTCCATAGCGACGGAAAACTCCGTCGCAAATATGCCAATCCCGTCGCAAATACAGAACTTGCGACGGAATTGCGACGGATTTATTCCGTCGCTTTATTTCGTCGCAAAATTTAGTTTTGCGACGGGAATTCCGTTGCAAAGTAAAATTTGCGACGGATCAAAGCGTTGCATTAACCCGTCGCAAAAGATGGACTTGCGACGGAATTTCCGTCGCAGTTCATTGTTCATGGGAGGCCACGTAGGCACAATGGTCAACCAGAAAGTCAAAATATGCGACGGAAAATTCGTCGCATTTCACTGTTCATACAGGCCACGTAGGCACATTAGTCAACCAGAAAGTCAACATTTGCGACGGATATTCCGTCGCAGAATACTGTTCATAAAGGCCACGTGTCCCCAAAGTCAACCCATTAGTCAAACTTTGCGACGGAAAATCCGTCGCAAATTCCGTCGCAGGGCAGAATTAACCAGGGGGTTTACAACGCTATTCCAGCTCCCCAATTGCTTTGAAAGCAATTACATATACTCCTGGTTTCCTACAAACATACAGAAAATCCAGCAATTGACAAATTCACAACTCGTTCAAGACGAGATTTCCAAACAACGTTTTCGCATTAACTTCAAATAAAAGGTTTACAACCGTTTAGTACAATAACTGTTCAACAAAGAAAGCTAAATAAGTCCATAAACTACGGGGGTAGGAGTGATAACTACTAATCAACTAACAACTACTAATCAATACACAGAAGTAGGAGTAGGCCTAGCATTGTCGCCACCATCATCATCAAAGTCATTTCTAGCTTGAGATACACCTCTGGGGTTACAAGTTTGAGTAGTAAAACCTTGTTGGCTCAGGAACTCCTCTATTGCCGCAAGCCTTTGAGATTGTTCGGCCTCGACTTGCTTAAGTCGGGCATTCTCTTTTGCGACTCTACCAACAAAACCCGGAGTATGAGGAGTAGAAAAGAGGTTACCAGTCGAGCGGCGGTGGTGCTCCCAAATTTGTGGTGCTGCATTTCCCGCGCCAAGTACTCTACCTTTCTTATCAAATCCTCCATGTTCTTCAATATAAATCCCATTATCATCAATGTTCTCGACCCCTTGACTCGTCGTTTGAGTTTTCTTTGAGATGATTTTACCCTATATCAATAAAAAACGAAAGATTAGATACCATCTACTAAATAATCATGATTGAAAAAATGAGTTAAAAATTAAATAATTATAGTAACTTACGAAGAGTTAACTGCCTTTTTTGGATAACCATCCTTTTGTGCTATGCTTCCTTGTCTTCTCCAACAACTGCAAAGCGGACGGAATTTCTCCTTTCCCATCTTTATCAACCTACAATTTTGATACTTGTTAAATATAATTACTAACTTTAAATAAAGTTAACGAAAAAAAAGGTAATAAATTAAAAAAGGAAGTGAAGAAATTACCATTGAGTCCATATATTGCAATGTGTTTTTTCGACCCATTAGGTGAGTACCCAACGCCTTCCCTTTCTCGTCACTTCCCGACTTACGGTTGGCCGAATTCTGCTCCGATCTTTCCATGAAACTAGGATCTTCAAGTGGTCTATTCTTCAATCTACGGTGCAACTCAACACTAATCCAATCCGGCTTTTCATGCTCTTCCTTATGATAAGCTCGATAAATCATTTGCCGTAAACGGGTCTTCATGGCATCTTCCCAAACCTTCTTAACCCTTGCATTGTCGCGGAGATCGTAACTAACACGCCACTGTTCAATAAACAATAAAGTTAGAAAATAAACTTCATTGTAAATAAATATAAAATAAATGAATAAAATACCTAATATTAAATTAAATGACAATTGCTAATACCTCAAACCAATTCCACCAATCCTTCTTTAGAGTAGATGACGCCGATTTCCAATTAGGAGCATGTTCTTTGTAGTTTCATCCAATATTATTCGATATCAAGTTCACAACGGATTCATCACTGAACCTGGAAAAAAAATGACAATATATATATATATATATATATATATATATATATATATAAATCGTTATAAAAGTAATTAATTACGAAAATAACATACTTACCAAACGCCATCTTGCTCAAGAGAATCGAGATGAATTTTGTCAACTGGCACATTTTGTTGTTCTTGTTGATGACCTGCTGGTATTTCTTCATTCTCGTTTTCATGTCCTTGATTTCCTGCATTACTATTACTACCATGTCTTCGTCTCCTCGACGCCATAGAAACCAACTAAATTCTTCAACATTGTTAGAAATCAAATAATAGCAAGAACATAAAATATTAAATAATAGCAACAAAGTAACAAATTGGCAAAGTAAGAAATTGGCAAAGTAAGTAATCAAATAATCAAATAATAGCAACCAAATAAGAAATTGGCAAAGTAAGAAATCAAATAATCATATAATAGCAACAAAATAAGAAATTGGCAAAGTAAGAAATCAAATAATCAAATAATAGCAACAAAATAAGAAATTGGCAAAGTAAGAAATCAAATAATCAAATAATAGCAACAAAATAAGAAATTGGCAAAGTAAGAAATAAAATAATCAAATAATAGCAACCAAATAAGAAATTGGCAAAGTAAGAAATCAAATAATCATATAATAGCAACAAAGTAAGAAATTAAATAGTACTCCCTCCCTCTCGGTCAAGTAATCAAATAATAGCAACAAAGTAAAAAATAAGATTGAATAAAAAGTAAGATTGAATGAAAACAAACTAGATTTCATTAAATTAAGCCATACGACATCTACAACTAATAGTATCAACAAAGTAATAAGATTGAAAGAAAGGGTACAAAACATCTACAACTAATATAAATCCTAGTCATCATCATCATCATCATCATCATCATCATCATCATCATCATCATCACTTAAATTAGTGTTTTCGTTGCGTTCAAAAAGCGAATCTAAAAAATCCTCATCATCATCTTCTTCTAAATACTTCTTCAAAGCCTCATCTCCTAACTCTTCCTCATCTTCCTCCTCTTGCATATCATCATTCTGTACTTTCATTTCATCTCCTTGCATTTCTTCTTGTTCCTCCTCCACATTTTAATTCTCATCTTCTATTTCAATTATTGGCAATGTTGTATCACCATTATTAACATCTTCTTGAAAGATAGATTCATCAGTAGGAGCATCAACTTGTGATCTTGCCATTATTTTAAATACTGTTGACCACTGATCTTAATCTCTTTTGATATTTGGATAAGGAGCATAACAAACTTGTTCCACTTGATATGCTAACACAAATGGGTCATATTTTGGAAATTTTTTGCTCCGATTAACATCCACAAGTTTATATTCCTTATGTACTTGCATTCCTCTTTCTGAGTTATCTATCCAATTACATTTGAATAAAATAACGTTGTAAGGGTTTTTCTCGCCAAAGATAAGACAACTCAACAACTTCATTTAGGGTTCCATAGTAGTCGCTCCTTCATCGAACTCACACACACTCCATTGTTAATTGTCGACTTTTCCAAATCTTTCCCATCTATGAAAGCTCGAAATTTGTAACCATTGATGGAATAACGCTTCCATGTTCTTACTTTTCTTGAAGGTCCATTTGATAAGGCAACTACAACTGGATCTTTTAAATTATTTACCTAGAATTAATGATAATGAACCAATTATTTACCAAATAATAATATAATTTAAATAAGCATTATAGAATATATATTATTTACTTACTTGACCTCTAAGCCAGTCAGAGAATTTTGTTTCAAATTTGTTCCAAATATCCTCGGCCATAGAAACCTCAGGATATTCTCTTTTGATGTAATCCTCAAACAACCTATTCAAAAATGTCGAATTAAGTTTTGAATTAATTTTTGCATGTTTTACTTGAAACAACGTTTATAATTAAAAAATGTTTCACCTACCTTTCCATATGTTTCAACTCATCAGAATCACAATTAGATAAAACATAGAGGTGTGCACGTTCATATTCTTTATCTTCCAAAAATCTTTCACGACATTTTCCAGAAGTAATGCCCTCATGATCTTGAAATAGCTCGGGCAAGGTAGAATACTTCGCCTTTTTCTGACCTATGTCAAGGTCTTTTGCCTTCGTGTCTATATGATCTTCAAAGTAAAAAGAACAAAAATTTGCTATTTCTTCAAGCAAATATGCGTTGCATAATGACCCTTGAACACGAGCTTTATTTCCAATTTTTTTTTCAAATGATTCAAGAACCTACAAAAAAATTGGTTAAGAATGAATGACATTAAGTAATAACCTTAAAAGGCTTCGTAAAGGATATTGATATTACCTCTCAAAAGGATACATCCACCTATATTGCACAAGACCACCCACTTTCACTTCATATGGCAAATGAATTGGCAGATGTTCCATTGAGTTAAAAAATGAAGGTGGAAGTATTTTTTCCAATTTGCAGATTATATCGACAATATTTTTCTCGAGACTTGTTATTTTTTCAATTTGTACTGATGAAGTGCACAAGTCTCTGAAAAATTGACTAATCTTAGTTATGGCATTCCACTCATTTTTAGGGAGAAGGTGCCTTAAAGCAACCGGCAGTAAACGCTCCATAACACATGACAGTCATGGCTTTTCAAGTCATGTAGCTTCAACTCATTCATATCGACACATCTTCTCAAATCTGAAGCATAGCCGTCTGGAAACTTTAAATTACATATCCAATCACACAACACTTTCTTCGCTCTTTTTTTCAAAACGATGAATTCACCTTTCGCGACCTTGAACAAAGTTGTAACATGTCTTTTTGTGCATTTGGGTTCAAGGTTGTCTTGTCTTTTCTATCCATCACCGTGTGAATTAGTTGTTCGAAAAAATTTCTCAATATGCATGATATCAAGGTTATGTCGAATTAGTAGTGTGCTCCAATATGGAAGCTCCCAAAAAATACTTTGTTTCCACCACCTAATTTTTTTCGCTTTAACCGTTCTCAATTCATGGTCAGATGCATCCACGATTTTTGGTAAATCTTTCACACATTCCCACACTTGTTCGCCCGATAACCTCGTTCCAGCAACATCGTTCTCTATTCTTCCTTTTCGAAAGTGGACCTTATCCTTGCGAAAAGTATGATCAGTGTCTAAATATTGTCTATGATAATCAAACCAACTCCATTTTCTGCTATGCTTTGAAGCCAAATCGATTTAGTCTCTTTTTTCGTACAACATGGACATGCATTCTCACCAGCAGTTGACCAACCAGATAACATGCCATATGCAGGAAAGTCGTTGATCGTCCATAGGAGTGCGGCTCTTAAGTCGAAGTTTTGTTTCCTAGACACGTCATATGTAAACAATCCCTTGTCCCACAATTGCTTCAACTCGTGAATTAGAGGTTGTAAATAGACGTCAAGGTTTTGTTTGGGACTCTTTGGTCCAGGAATAATTAATGTTAAGAACATAAATTGTCTTTTCATGCATAGCCAGGGTGGTAAATTGTAAGGTGTAAGCATCACCGGCCAGCATGAATACAAGTTCCCGAATGGCCCAAAAGCCGAGAAACCATCGGTGCAAAGTCCAAGTCTAACATTCCGAGGCTCAGATGCAAAAGAAGGATGAAGATGATCAAAATGTTTCCAAGCCTCACTGTCACTTGGATGAGACATTGTCCTACTAACTCGGGGGTTTTCATAATGCCAGAGCTTTTGTTCCGCGAGGTTTTTTGTGGCATAAATTCGTTGCAAACGTGGCCCTATTGGGAAATAATTTAAGAAATTTTCGGGGACCCTTTTGCCATTTGCATTCTTTGCACTTTTGTACCTAGCTCTACCACATTTTCTACACTTGTCAAGAAGAGCGTCGTCCATCCAAAAAAGCATACATCCATTAAAACATGCATCTATCTTTTCGTGAGGAAGTTGAAGAGCTTTGAGAACATTTTTGGTTTCAGAAAAGTTACGCATCAAAATATGATCTTGAGGAAAAAGGTCTCCCATGAGTGACGTGAAACCATCTACACATTTATGGGCTAAGTTGAATTCACATTTCAAAGTGACAAGCCTTGCAACCGACTGTAGCAATGAGAGTCGACATCCCTCGTAGACAGGTTGCTCGACACGTTTTAACATTTGGCTAATACATTGGGATTTGGATATTCATCAACCACCTCGGCATTAAGAGCTTCTTCCCTAATTTGATCAATGCTATCACGCAACGCATCCTCTACCATATCCCTATAAGGATTGTCAGAGGGCATTGCCATTTCCTCTTCCTCAACGGGGAATTTCTCTCCGTGACACACCCAATCATAATAGTTGTCACAAAAACCCTTTAGACCAAGGTGTTTTCGTACTTCTTGTTCAACTAAATACTTTTTATTTTTGCACTTACTACATGGACACCTAATTTCTTTAATTCTAATGAATTCGTCTTGTTGCTTAACATAATCAATGAATTTATTAACCCCTATTACGAATTCCTTCCTTAATTTTTTATTGGAATCCAACCTTTGATACATCCAGTTTCGTTCTAATCTCTTCATTGCAAATCTACATATATATTAGTAAATAAAAATTATTAATAAAAATGGTAAGAGCATTCATAAACTCATCTTTGAATCTTTCATACAACAACAACAACAACAACAACAACAACAACAACAACAACAACAACAACAACAACAACAACAACAACAACAACAACAACAACAACAACAACAACAACAACAACAACAACAACAACAACAACAACAACGACCACAACAACAAAACAACAACCACAACCACAACTTGCAAAAAAATACTTTCAGTATTGGGGTGCTTATCTCTCCAACCTAAACCCATCTTTGAATCTTTCATACCATTAGTAAATACCCAATTTTTTTTCTTGATTGTAATGAGACAAAAATTCGGCAAAGATTTCCTTAGCTTCTCTAAATACATTATTTAGAATGAATTCTCACTCTAAATATGTATTCGGAGAACATTAAAGGAAATGTCAGCCAAATTTTGTCTCATAACAATCAAGAAAAAATTGAGTATTTACCACCTATATGGTATAAAAGATTCAAAGACGGTCCCAAAACGGGGACTATTCAAGAATTACACCTAATGTGTAATCCCTGAACGGGTACTAGGTCAAAAATATATTAACAATCACAACACAAGTATAAGATGAATTAATATTTGTAAAAAAAATACACATGACAAATGTACACAACTTATCAAAACTGATGGGGCATATTCTGCACCCGCTGACCGAGTCAACATATTGAGCAAGGTCAAAGCTAAAAGACAGTAAGTCAACATATTAACAGCCTAACCGACAAAGCCTGTCGGCCTGTTACTTAGGTCTCGGCTCGGCAACTAGCCTGGCGAGAGGCATATCCGCGTACTCTCATCCAAATCCCCTCGGCATGGAGTCAACCAGGCCCGCCGGCATGTCATGGGTCTCTCGGCCGAGGGTAAAACAGTCTTTCCACCTGCTATGCCACTTGGCCACTTGGCCACTACGTGACAAAAGGTGAAAGTCTATAAATACTCATCACCTCTCATTGAGAAACTAACTGAAATATCTGGTATAAACTCCCTTATCTCTCTACAATATACTTTGCCAAGTTAACACAGAACTTATCTCTCTAAGTTTACTAACTTGAGCGTCGGAGTGAGTACGCTCGGTACCAAGCCGAGCCCTCAGTTTGTTCATCTTTACAGGAGAGAGTAAAAGGAAGAGACGAGCAACGACATCATTCAACAAGCTTAAGTGGTCACAATCCTGCTCCGGAATTACACATGACAAATATATTAACAATCACAACACAAGCATAAGATGAATTAATATTTGTAAAAAAAAATACACATGACAAATGTACACAACTTATCAAAACAAACTTAATAATTACTAATAAACCTTATAAAACTAAGCAAAAGTAGAGTAAGCATCCTAAAATTGGTTTAAACATCATAAATTGGCTTTTAACTAAACTAAATTAACTACCCTAATAATCCTAAATATCCTAATTGTCTTTTAATTAAACTAAATCATTTTAATAATCTTAAACTTAATTAAACTAAGCATTATAAAATTGATTTAAACATCCTAAATTGGCTTTTAACTAAATTAAACTACCCTAATAATTCTAAAAATTATAAATTGGATATTAATTAAACTAATTTATTTTAACAATCCTAAACTTAATTAAACTAAGTATTATAAAACTGATTTAAACATCCTAAATTGGCTTTTAACTAAATTTCACTATCCTAACAATCCTAAACATCCTAAATTGGCTTTCAACTAAACTAAACAATCCTAAACATCCTAAATTGGCTTTCAACTAAACTAAACAATCCTGATAATACTAAGCATCCTAAACTAATCATAATTAATCAAAACAATAACCATAAACCCTAATTAATCAAAATAGAAAAATAAATTAAACAAACCTTATATTAATTAAGAGAAGGAGACAAGGGGAGGGAGCGGCGGCGGCAGGCAGCAGGCGATAGCGGCGGCAGAAAAAAAGGGCAAGGGGAAAAGAGAAGAAAGGGGAAAGAAGAAGAAAGGGGAAAAGGGAAAGGAGAAAGGAGAAATAGGAGGAGTGATTTGGGGAGTAGGGTGGTGGTAGGAGTGGTGGTGGTGGTGGGATTGAGGGAGACGGGTTTTAGGGAATTTTTGGGTAAATAATTGAAGAGTGATAATGAGGGAGAAGGGATCCGCTGCTGCTCGTACAAAGAAAGCCTGTGACGGACTTTCCGTCGCAAAAATAAAATAATAATAAATCCTGCAACGGAATTTCCGTCGCAGGAATAAAATAATAATATTAATCCAGCGTGTTAAGAGATGAACAGGTAGACACTAAAAAAAGCCTGCGACGGAAATTCAGTCGCAGGAAAAATATTATTTTAATGCAGCGACGGAATTTCCGTCGCAGAATTTATTATTATTTTAATATAGCGATGGAAATTCCATCGCAGACTTTCCCGCCGCCATGTCAGAAAATTTGGCGGTCTGGGAAAATATGCTGCAACGGAAAGTCCGTCGCAAGTCCGTCGCAGATTCTGAGGTCCGTCGCATGTTTAAATTTGCTACGGGTTAATCTTCCGTCGCAATGTGTCCGTCGCATCGAACGTTTTTTTTTGTAGTGAAACAAGTACGATTAATCAAAGTATGAGACTTGAATCCAGCAAATAAAAACAATGCCGAGAAATCGTGTACAGATCAAGAAAGAGAGGAGAAAATGTTCGAGGCGAGGCCAAATAATGAGGGCGTACAAATGTATAATTAGGTCAATAACACATAAACTACAATCAGCATAATACACAAACGTTACCAATAATAATAAAACTCGCGATTTTGCCTTCTAAGCTCGTGATGCCTACGGTTGAGCAAAAATTTATGATACGGTTTTACGGTATACTGTTTTAATTACACCGAATTTTCGTCTATATGATACGGTTTTTAGAAAACCGTATCGGGTCTTGGTTGGACAAAAAACAAAATCGGTTATGTACACGGCTTCTGATATAGTTTTTGAAAAAATATTAAAAACAAAAAAATCACAGAAACTAAAAGTGATTTAAGCATAACAACATTAATTTGCCCACTTCTTTTTTTTTAATGCGTGGTGCATTTGTTTTATAAATATTGAAAATTTTGATTATTTGAACATAACCTAACTCCGTATTAGATTTAAGTTTATGATGTACCCGTTTTATCAAGAATGCAAGAAATTGAACAATAAACATTTGAAATCTGTATCCGGATACACAAAAACCTGATATACAAAAAAATCGGGTATAAAACAGGTCGCATCCATATCGACAAATTTTTTCTTTTAAAAACCATATACACGATACGGTTTATACAGCCCCGATAATGACAACTTTTAGTATCACTTGTGCTAAATTTCATTGTCATTCATTCAATAATTATTACATTCATTTATTATTGTGTTAGTGATCGTTTTCAACAAGAAATGCCACATCATGATTAGATGTTACTCGTAGTTTGAAAAAGAAGTTAGTGAAAAAGTAGGTGGTTTGAGTTTGACTATGCCTTCATGAGTTCATTCATTTCGCTAACATACAACAATTATCATCGTGCACGATTTTATCACTTGTTTACTCTGGAATTTGTATATATTCAACTCCTCACCTGATGATTACCTATCGTTGTAGCCAATTTGGTATTTTCTAGGGTGGCTTATTTGATAGATTCCATGAAAATATGCAAATAAATTGAAAGAAAATAGATGGTTATTACTATTAGGTGTGTCGTTTGGTTTACCGTGGGATTCGAACTCCAAAAGAGTATCCAAATCATTAGAATTAAAATTGTGCATAAAATTCATGTGAATTTAGTAAAAACTTTTGATTGTCTACATAAAAATCCATTACACAAGAGTTTCCAATTATATATGGGGGGCTACGTAAGTTTTACGGAGGAATTGAAAAATTATATGATATTAGATTTCTCCATTTTTCTTAAAAAAGTGGCAACTGGCAACAAACAACCCTTAACTTTGTAATTCATGAAAATTTATAATTCCTACATTTAATATCTTTACTTATAAATAAAAATAAATTAACTTTCTCAACTCTTATTTCCTTAGCTTTAACTTCAATGTTTTCAAATAAAATACATACAGTTTAAATTATAACTAATAAATAATAGTTAGCTTTTCATGATAAATGTTTTTAGATAAATAATTTTGTGACTTATCAAATATCATATTAATTAAAATAGATGTATTCGAATAATGCAACAATCGGCATTAAGTTCTTAAGTTAGATCATTTCACGATACGTTATGTTCCAAATCAATTAATATTTGTTCAAAACGATGTGAATATAATCTGATGCATTTTCCAATTTTTAATGTATAACGTGTGATGTTTATGTATCAAACATATAGGGTCAAGCTCAACTTATTCGAATGTTTTGGTTGTGTATGTCTTGCATATGCTATGTGTCAAACAACATATTTATAAGAAATTTACACCTTTTGTTTTTTTAAAGCAACTACATATAAAATATGGTTAATTGATAAACATTACCAATATAAGGACCCTTTTTCATAATCAGTACTAACATAATCAATAATTAGTAATCAGTATCGAAATATTAACTTTTTTTCTACGATAAGTATTAAGTCGTCTGGAAACCCCATCATAACCTACTCGAAAAAGTAAAAAAAAAACCATCATTCAAGTACAAATTTCCACTCGTTATCACATTATTTAAAACCTCTTAAATCTCAAATGTATTTAATTTGTCCAATATAATTTTTTCATTATCACATCATAAAAACTTACTCCATTTGTGCCGGTCAATTGTTATCTATTTCTATTTTGGGGTGTATCATTGAATAATTATCAATTTTCATTTTTTGTAACCTTTTGTGCGCCATTCCATGAGCATGTGGGGTTGATGATTTGTATGGTGCATGTTCCGGGTGTAATTCCAGAGCAAGTATAGTTACCACCCGTGGCTTGTTGAATGATGTCTTGAGTTGGATTCTCCCTTGGTCTTAATCGTTCCTCTCGGCCTCTCCTGCAACAATGAACGAACTGAGGGCTTGGCTTTGAGCCAAGCGTACCCACTCCGACGCCCAAGTCAGTAAACTTAGATGTATAAGTTGTATGCTAATTGGCTAGGAATATATTGTAGAGAGATAAGGAAGATTATACCAGATGAATAGTGTATTAGGTTAAGTTGTGTATTTCTCCATTGGATCCCCTCCTCAATGAAGGTTGAGGAGTATTTATAGACTTCACCTTTTGTCACGTAGTGGCCAAGTGGCCAAGTGGCTAGCAGGTGGAAAGACTGATCTACCCCTCGGCCGAGGGACCTATGGCTGGCCGGCGGGCCCTGGTGACTCACCGCCGAGGGGTCTTGGATATGAGTACGCGGGTATGTGTTCCCGGCGGCGGTGTTGTCATGCCGGACCCAGTGTGGCAGCAGATGGGCCGCATCGGCTAGGTCGTCTAAGTCGTTGACTTGCTGTGGATACCGCTGACCTTGCTCAATATGTTGACTTGGTCAGCGGTGCAGAATATGCCCCATCAATTTGCCCCCAGCGTAGTCTATGCCGTGGTATGGGCTTCGATGTACGTCTGAGCGTATATTTTGCGCAAGTAGTTTGTAGAAAATTTTCTCAGACGGCTTCTTCTGCGGCTTCTTTTGCCTCTGCCCTGTCTTTCTTAGGCCGTACCATATCCCCCCTCCACATGGATGTGTATTGGGCATCCGATGTGGAAAAAAGAAAGGGACGCTGGTCGAGACCGGGTTTGAGAGTGCCGGTAGTTTTTGATTGCCCCCGGCCGGCGCTGTCTGGCCTGGTTGATCATGTGGCCGGCGGAGAACAGATGCTTGGGAATTTGTTGAGGAAGGTGAATAGGCAAGGAGATATGAATAGGCGTGTTGAAGACGCTTGGTCACTGTTGCATTGATTGACGTCTAATCACGTTGCAACGATTGACATCCCGTGGTTGCATGTCCGACACGTGTCCGCACGCCGATTGGTTGACGCCTTCGGGCATGTCTTTGATTGGTCCTTCTTCATGGGCTTTTCCCTATAAATAGGGCGTTGTTCAAAAAATTGGCCACCAATTTCATTCTCCAAAATTTTCTTCTCTCTAAACTTCTAAGGGTTTCTTTGTCTTCTAATTTCCAGAGTTTGTTACTCCGGCGAGCGTTTTCTTCAAGGTAAACAAACTTTCCAATTCTTAATTTTGTAAGTTCATTGTAAACATGTCTTCTGCTGATGCCGGGCCTAGTAAGCCGGCGCCGGGGGACGACCTCCTGACAAGGCCTGGGGGCCCTAGGTCTCCTTCTCCCGAAGTCGATCCTCGTATTCTGGAGGAATGGGAGGATGACTCTGATGTCGATGATGAGCCAGACGATTTTGATGATGATGCTGAAAGGGCTCGTCCTAGTAAGGCGAGGGAGTACGTTATGGATCATGGTGACGCCTGTAAAGTCCGTCTTGACTGTGCTTGGACTCATAGGTTAGCCCGCTGTTCTGGTGAGATATTTTTCGAGAAACATTTCTTCTTTGGTGAGGGCTACGAAATTGTTATCCCGGAGGAGGGTCAGGCTGTCTGTTGCCCTCCCCCGGGCCACACCGGCGTATACATGCGGCACTTGGAGTACGGGCTCCGATTTCCGCTGAACGAGCATGTTATGGCCATTATTAGGGCCATGAACGTTGCTGTTGCCCAACTGCATCCATTGGCTATGAGGACCATAGTCGGCTTTGTCTGGCTTTGTCTCTTCAAGGGGGAGGCCCCAACGGTGAACCTATTTCGCCGACTTCATTACCTCCACCGTCATTCTCTCGGCGCGCCGGTGGTACAATGTGCACACGGAGAAGGGTTATGTCTCTGCTGACAAACTTTCCTCTTGCAAGGGCTGGCAGGGTCGGTGGGTTTATGTTAAGGTGCCGGATGACTATCCGCTGCCCCGCGATTTTCAGCACCGAGTTAATTTGCGGTGCGAGACTAAGGCGGAGCATGACAGATGGGTCTCCCGGAAGAAGCTTAAAATGGACGTCAGCAAGGTCCTTCTTACGGAGGACGAGAAACTGGCGATGAGGCTTTTTGAGTTGGACAAGAGTGGGCTGCCGAAAAGATGGATCCCCCCGACGCAGATCATTCTTCAGGATGAGCCGCTTTGCCATGTCGGCCTCATACCGGCCCTAGCGCGGGGTGAGTGGGGTCGGTGTGAGGCCTATCACCGTTCTCATTGTGTCTTTGAACTTTGATTTATTTCCTCTACTTAATTCTTGCTTCGTTTCCTTCGCAGGCCACTTTGGACCGGACCTGTCTGAGGATATCCTCCGGAGAATGGGGCTGAACAAAGATAAGACCGTTGCTAACTTACGTCCCAAAGCTCTCCCCAATGACCGCAGGAGGTCGCCGACCGATCTCATGGAGCAAAATAAAAGCTTGAGTGCGGTGGAGACCCGTGCGAAGGTCGTTAGTAACGTGCCGCGCCACACGCGAAAAACGAAGTCCTCGGCGGTGGTGGCGTCGACATCGGCTCCGCCTTCCATCCCCCTGTTCGAAGAAGACGGTGGAGATCATTTGTATCTCCAACGGGGATGACTCCGACGAGGAGGAGGGGTCGCCCCCGTCCGTAAAAAAAGAAAGACGGCCTTTACCGCGACCGTTGATTCTGCTGGGCCGACGAGGAAACGCGTCTTTCGGCTAAGAAGGCCAAGCACGGTATTGTTCTATCTGTGGCTTCGTATTTAGCTGGTTCCTTAGGCGCCGCTCATGACAGCTATCCGGCATGTCTGCGTATGTCGATACTTATGCCTACTTTAAATTTTGTAGATCGGCCGCGCCGTCCGCCGCTCCCGTTGGGCGACAAGTGGAGGGGAGTTCTGTGCGGGCCGGTGATCAACACGTCACCGTGAACTCTTCATCCCGAAGGTTTTCCTCCCCACCGCAGCCGGTGATCAAAATGTCACCACTGTCCCTTCATCCCGGAAGGTTTCCTTCCCCCCCACAGGTGATCAAAGGGTCACCACCGTCCCTTCATCCCGGAGAAGGTTTTCCTTCTCCCACTCATAGATGAGGGCACGAGCCGATCAAGGAGCCGGCGAGGTGGAACAGTCTTACCGGTGCTCGTATCGTAGAGCGAGAGAAGGCCGTGGCTCAATCCGTTTTTGAGCTTAATGCCACTAAGAAGGTGGCCGCGAAGGCAAAGCAGATCTTCTCAATGAGCAGAGGCTTAGGGGAGATGCTTTGAGAGGGCGCTCTTGGCTGAAAGAAAACTTAGGCAGGACGTTGAAAAGGAGGTCCTTGTTGAGAGAGCCAAGGCCGAGGTCGCGGCACCAAGCCGCTAAGTCGGGAGAAGTGTACACTTGTTCGTAGGCACGCCGACCTCTACCTCCAGCAGAGGAACGAATCCAGGGACCTGTTTAAGGCCCAGTCGGAGGTGGTTCGGGGCAAAGAGGCCGTCATTAGGCAAAAGGAGAAGGACATCGAGATGCTTCAAACCGTCATGCTCCCTAACATGTGTGCTGAATTCCGGGATTTGGCCGAAGGAGCCGCTAGGGAAGTGATTGAAGAGCTCTTCCCTCTTGATGGTTCCTTTCCGTGGGATAGATATGACGAGCTGCTTGATGACAAGCTCGAAGCCAAGGAGAAGGCCGTGGCGGAGAAGGCTAAAGAGGCGGTGAGGGAGAAGGCGGAGAAGGAGGCGGCGGCGAGAAGGCGCTCTTGGCCGAGAAGGCTAAAGAGGCCACGGAGGAAGCCAGCGGGCAAGGGCAGCGAGGCCGCCGAGGCTAAGGCCGAGGCCGCCGAAGCCGAGGCCGCTAAGAGAGCCGCCGGGTTACCCGTCGAAGAAAGTGCAGCTACGCTGGCGCCGATGGTGAGCAACAACGGACATAGGGAGATAATATCTGTAACCTTTTGTTTTTTGGCTTATGCTTGTAATTTCTTGTAATTCGTTGAACATTCTTAATAAGAGTTCGTTTCTTTTGCCTCCCGCCCGGCCGAGGTTTTTACCTCACTTCTTTTTCTTGCGCTAGTATTTGTGCGTCTCGATTGTACCTTAGCGTCTATGTCTTCGTCTGGGTTGTCTCCTTACGTTATTAATTGAGTGTCTCTTTTGTTCCCGCCTCGGCTTAGCCGAGGCAGTCTAGAGTGCGTATCTCAATTGTGTTAACGCTTCCAAGGCATTTTGAACGCTCTGCGAGTATCACCTGCGTTGGTCATTGCCATCGAGGTGTCTGCTTCCTAGCGGTGATTGCCGCTCTTGTCGGTGTGTGACAAAGGTGAGCCAACATCTCTGTTTCTTGTTATCGACTGCCGTGGTGTCTACCACTTGGAGTGACTGCGACGGCGTCAAACCTCTTGGGGTGACTGCCGTGGCGTCTACTACTTGGGGTGACTGCGACGGCGCTGTTTTTCATAGTGATCGCCGTGGCGTCTACCACTTGAGTGATCGACGGCGTCAAACCTCTTGGGGTGACCGCCGTGGCGTCTACTACTTGGGGTGACTGCGACGGCGCTGTTTCTTCATAGAGATCGCCGTGGCGTCTACCACTTGGAGTGATCTGCGACGGCGTCAAACCTCTTGGGGTGATGCTGTGGCGTCTACTACTTGGGGTGACTCAACGACGGCGCTGCTTTCTTCATAGAGATCGCCGTGGCGTCTACCACTTGGAGTGACTGCGACGGCGTCAAACCTCTTGGGGTGATGGCCGTGGCGTCTACTACTTGGGGTGACTGCGACGGCGTCTGTTTCTTCATAGAGATCGCCGCTCTTGTCGGTATGACGGTGTGAGCCGACATCTCGCTATCGATAAAGACCGCCGCTCTTGTCGGTATGATAAGTGTGAGTCGGCGTCTCACGCTTCCTAGTGATTATGGGAAGAGCGAACATTCTGATGGAAGACTTGGATGATTTTTCATTTAGGTAAAAACATGCGTCGGGGTGCCCACAAATGCTTTGGACACCTCCGCCGCTACATAGATTATTCCCGAGATTACCGGCGTCCTAATGGCCTAGTCGGCCACTAGTTACATCCATGAGGTCGCCCTCCCGTTGTAAGGATAGACCTTTCCCTTTTTCTGATTTCTTTGCCACTTTGAGGGATTGCATGTTGCATCCTCTGGCGGCTATCTGGACGTTGACCACCTCGTCATTCTCGTCTTTGGAGACGAGCTTATGCGCTTCCCCCCGGTCCGAGACATACATCAGTGTTAGGGCCCGGATGGACATCACTGCGTCAGCCTCGCTCAGGGTGACTCGGCCTATGAGAACGTTGTAGGCGGACGAGACGGAGGGAGTATGTATTAGTAGTTATCTTTATGTTTTGCTTTTAATAAATACAATGACGCTTCCAAATATATTTTTTTGATAGATTTAATGGTCTAAGTATTATAATTTCTCAAAATGTTTTTTTTCAAAGTAAATGTAACGCATTGCGAGACACTCAATTTAATTATCTATAAATATCAAAATATTCCAATAAATATAATGGAAAGTATATTCTATTTAAAGCATTTTTCGCAATAAAGGTAATGATCTATATTTTAAAAAAATTATCAAAAATTTTTTTATATAAATTTTAAATCAAATCACCGTAATTGTTATTTGTAACTTTATAATACATTTATTAAACTCTAATTAATATTTTGCTAAGATTTATGTAGCATTTATTATGTTTATATTTAATATTCAGCTGTAATTAATACTCGTATTTAAGGTTGGGTTGACCCGTAAAGCATCCACAACGCTTCAACCTTTTTATACTATATATATATATATATATATATATATATATATATATATATATATATATATATATATATATATATATATATATATAAAAGATTACAATGTTATTTTTCCGAAACAAAGCGTCTTCTTTGAAATCCTATCGACAATTGGGGTGATTTAAATCAATTTCAAAATAGAAACCTGCCTAACAAGTAGGTTTATTTTTCCATTGAGAAATAATTGCACCAAAAGTTTAGAAAACAAACGTGGCTAAAGTTCTTTTATGTAGTTGAAAACTGAAAAACTAACTGAAACCTGAAAAGTTAATTAATAAGGTTATTGATTATATAAAAATGTTCATGTGTCAAACTAGCTGAAAAGGTAGTTAATCTTTAGTGAAATGCCGTAAAAAAAAATATGATAATTATTTAATATTATAGATTGAAGGAGTAAAAAAAGAAAATAAACTAAATGAGGCACCTTATTTCTCAAATGCTACATTGGGTAGCATTTCATGTAGCTTATTTGGCTAAATATGAGATCTTAGCATAAATAAAAAACAATGTGAGAAAAATACGTGACCGCAAAATTTTATCTTAGGTCCATCCCTACCAATAGCAAATATTATTGTTATCGACTAGTGGACAATCAATAGTATACTCTTAGTAATCCAATTTTGATCATCTCCATTACTTTTTCTCCATTTTGTCTCTAATACACTCTTATTCTAATATATTTTCTCTCTATTCATTAAAACATTACTTTTATGAAATAGTTACATTTATTAGATCGTCTCAAGATTTAATCAGAACCGTTCGAAAATAATGAAGGTCCATTTCTTTTCAAGTAATGGAGAGAATCCAGGCCGTCGATATTTTAGTACGAGTACATTTCATTATTCACAAAGTACTAAACATTATAACAAACTTTTACCAACTAATAATAGTAGTATAAAGCAGCCAAAAGCAAAGAAAGAAATGATTGATCATAGGTAGGAAAATCTATATTACTATGATTTGCTAACTATTACAGAATCTGCCACTACTGACTACTTATTTACATTTTATATGGAGTACTTCAATTAATGATAACTAGGTCAGACCCCGTGCATTAAATGCACTGCTTATAAAGTTTTTTATTTTTTATTTTTATTTCTACTAAATTAGATATATAATAGTGGTATCTCATTAGTTGTTCATTTTCCTCGTCATTGCATTTTGGTTTGAGAAATAAAAAGCTGAAACTGAAAATTAATTAAAAGAACGGAAATTTTCCATGGTATCCCTGAATTTTGTCAGATTTTCCATGGTACCCCTTCTTTTAATAATATGTCCATGGTACCCCTTAGGTTTCATTTTTATACCCATGGTACCCCTTAATATAACGACCGTTAATTAGAAGTTAAATTTTGATGACGTGGCAATAATTAATAAATTTAAAATTAATAATAAATTTGAAATAAAAATAAAAATTTGAACATTTTCCATGATACCCCTATATTTTATACATTTTTCTCTAGATATCCCTAAGGTGTAAAAATTTTCCCACGGTACCCTTAACTCATTAATATAAAATTTTGAGCATTTAGAATGTTCAATACAAGAAGCCTGATTTTCAAGCTTCATATCTCAAATTTTACTAACTAATTTTTCATGATATTTACGTGACTAACAAGCTTGAGATGTTAGTCAAACACTAGTTTCTGAATCACGTTCGTAGCTGCTCTACAACTCCAAATATATGCATTATAAGTTGAGTAGGCAAAATGAATTTTTGCATTTCCCTTTGACCTGTCAAAAAAGAAACAAGTATATCTCACAATCTAGAGGCCTATAATATGTGATTCAAATTAAAAATGAAAGATAACTCAATTAGCTTTCATTTGGTGCATTGTGGGAAAAAGTAGTTCACTCGAGCAAAGAGATATATAGCCTCAATGTTGCTGCTACATGGCTGAATGCTGAACGTTTCACACATGACCTGCTACTACTCAAACTTTAATATGTAGAGTTCTTATTGGAGGTGAAAGCTAAAATATGAAACTTTAAAATGGTATAGGTTGGACATGTTAATTTCAAGAGATGGGTGAGTTATGATAGTTTCAAGCGAAGACTAATGCACGAATGCTATTGTGAATATTTGACTAAGGTGTTTGCACATCAAATTTATTATTGGTTGTTTCTTCTGGCCTTCACTCACTCTCAAATAATGTCATGAGGTACTTGAATTATTTCATGGGGTCTATATATGTGAAGAGTAACGTAAATTAAAATTGATCTTAGGGAAGACATGAACATTAAAACCATATATTAATGACTCAAGGGTACCATGGAAAAAAATTTACACCTTAGGGATATCTGGGGAAAAATATATAAAACATAGGGGTACCATGGGAAATGTTCAAACTTTTTTTTTTTCATATTTATTATTAATTTTTAATTTATTAGTTATTGTCACGTCATCAAAATTTAACTCCTAGTTAACGGTCGTTACATTAAGAGGTACCACGGGCACAAAAATGAAACCTCAAGGGTACCATGAACATATTCTTAAAAGTAGGGGTACCATGAGAAATCTGACAAAATTTAGGGGTACTATGGGAAATTTCCGTTAAAAGAATTAAGTAGCATGTTGAAATGTATTTATGTAAATAATAATTTTTTATACGGCAAAGCTAATGATTGGAATTTATAAATTTTCTCAATTTTTTGTCTCGAAAGTAATTAAAACGGTTTATAATTTTGTTTTATACATAAGAATTAGGATGGGTCAAGTTATTCTCAAATAATAGAATCAGTAAAATATTTAGTAAATCATAGTTTGATACAATTTTTTTATTAAAACATTTTAATTAAAAGAATATAGATAGAGTTTAGTCAAAAAAATATGGGGTATGTTTGGCCTAACTTATAAAAATGAGTTTCTACTTTTAAAAAATACTTTTGCATAAACTGTTTCTTGAAAAAACTGTTAGTATTTGGCCAAAAGTTATAAAAAAAATTGTTTTTTTAGTTTGTTGATGTTTGGCTTAACAAATTTAATTTTTTTCTTCTTTAAATTTTCATGTAATGCTAAAATATGTCATTTTAAACATAAAATAACAAGAATCATACAATTATGTTACGTAACTAATTTTTATCGCACACAAACAACATTGGATGCAATTAGTTTCAAATCGACAATATATCGGCTTACGAAAAATGATAATTAAAACAATATTCATTGAAAAAAAATATATATAGAGCAAAGAAAAATTCATGTGTCCTCCGAGAGGACCGTCCCCACCTAAAGGCAATCCACTAAATCAGTGTTGTTAGGATCGGGATCCTACTTTGGATCGATGAGTTTACTAGAATCGAATTGGTAGGATCGGATCGTGGAATCGTAAGATCCTACAAATTAACTAAAATACATGATTGTGTTATCAAAATATGTTAAAATCTTGTGTTTAATTCGTAAAAACACTATTATCTTAGCACGTGTCTTTAAATTGTCCCCGTTTATAGTAATTTTCGATCTTAAAAATTAATATATAAAATTTTACTAACTGAAGAAATTGAAATGTTAACAATGTAGGATCAGATTCTACTTTAAAAAAATTTGAGACAACTTGAATCGTAAGATCCTACAAAATTAAGACCCTACCTAGGATCGGAATCGGTCACAACTTTTTGGATCGTAGAATCGTAAAATCCTATGATCCGGACCGGGAGTTTAACAACAATGCACTAAATAGAATATTATAAAAGTGTAGGCATAAGGAGGGCGGTCCTTCCAAAGGACTCAAGAACTTTTGATGGAGCAAATCATAATGCTAGTATGTACGGATTATAAATGAATGACAAATAAGATTTTGCTTATGAAAGATAATTCTACGTTTTTATTAGACGTAAAAGAAAATGGTGTTGAGGATATGGGATATAGTGAAAATTGAAGATTTTGAGAAATAGAAATAGAAACTCCTATTTACTGCTTTTGTTTTTAGGGGATTATTTTGGCTTCTGGCTTAAAAAAAGCTGTTTTTATTTTTCTAAAAACTAATGTTTGACCCAGTTTGTGTTTTTTTTTAGTGCAAAAGCAGTTTTGAAAGTCAGGCCAAACAGGCCCATAATTTGATGAAACGATTAATTTTAATAAAAAGATAATAAGTTAATGAAATAAATTATTATAATTATTAGTTACCTTACTTAGTTAATGTATACATAATTGTTATTAGCTACCTTATTTAGAAAGATACTCTTTTGAGGGAAAATTTGTAAAGATACCTATTCATTTAGTAGATAAAGGATTAAACAAATCAGTGCGAAGGGGTACTAAATAACTAAATAAGTTTTTCATCAATTATAGGAGTATGTTTTATCAAACAAAAACCTAAATTTATTTTGTTTGTAGCATCTTACAATCTTAAGATTCGATTCACCGTATTCAATCGATTCAACCTACGTACTCCATCAATTCAAAGTACAATTTCGATCTTAACAAGTTTAAGAGCATGTTTGGTCTAATTTGCTTAAAATGAATTTCTATTTTTTAAGCTTAATTTTTCAAAAGTATTTTTCAAGAAACGGAAATATCAAATTGATACTTCTATTTTTATGGGCAAAAACATGTTATTTGACCTTTTGAGAATCTATTATTACCTTTTAAATTTATGATATGTTTGCCCGAAAAGTGTTTTTAAGTCCAAAAACACTTTGAAAAGTAAGGCCTAAATTTGTCATGAACAGATGTACACGAATAGGAAAACAATAATTGAATTACACTAAATCGACTTCGCTTCCTGAATAGAACAATTCGATCCTTATATATATTAGTGCATGAATTGTTCCGAATTTTGTACTTGTCTTTTGTATTTAGCACAAAGAGAGAAATATAACTTGAAGTTTTCATATGTAGTTTGCTAGGAGTATTTTGATCAAACATGTAGAAGACGTGATTGTTTTTATTTTTTTTCTACAGATCCAATCTTCTTATCTCATGTCTATTTATATAAATATGCAAAAGTTATCTGAACTTATACTATATTATAAGGAACTTATGCATCTATCAACGAAACTCAAATACGCTAAAATAAACCGATATTTACACTTAAATCACGAAAAAGATCTCCATCAATTAAGAACATATTTCTATGTTTCATCATATAGGAGTCTGTTATAGCAAATAATTAACACAAATACTTTGCGCAACAAAAGTATATTCGCAAATTCTTGTTTCAGACGATCACTTTTCATCCTAAGCTCCAGATGAGCATATGTGACTATTTTATAGTTAAATCAATACTATATATTAAATCCAGAAACCAAGGGACTTCAATGTAATTAAAGAAAGTTATACAAATTAATTATACTATATAGTTTTAAATCACTAGCATCGTGTGATGGACCCGATTAAGGGATCTCAATGCAAATATTATATAGTTTGGGTTAAAATTAAATTATATAGAAGCTTGGTAATTTTCCTAAACATTTGTAAGAGACTAAAACATGGTTAATTTCCTTAAAATAAAATAATTAATTAAGGTCAATTCCTTTAAAATAAAATAGTTAATTAAGATGGTCAATTTCAAGGAGATTAAAAGAAAGAAGATGCTTGGTAATTTTCCTAAATTTTATAGAAGACTAGAAGATGGTCAATTTCCTTAAAATAAAATAATTAATTTGTATAAACATGCACGCACACTTATGATATTAATTATTATCATCATAAAATTATGTATTAAATTTAAAATCTATCCCATTTTATTAAACTATATAGTTTAATAAATGTATAGATGTTAATTATTTAACATACAAAAATATAATAAGTAGGTTATAAATAATTCAAGTTAAATTTCATAATATATAATATTACATAATTTTTTCGATTTGATTTAATGCATAATCCTCTTAAAATTGCATGACTAAGTAGTAAAAGTAATTTCGTCAGTAAAGAAAAGAATTGTAGTAACATTGGATATAGTTATATGATAGTAATCACTCATTTGAATAGTAAAAGTAACAATATTATCAGCGAGATTAGTGAGAGTGGTAGAAACAACGGGAGTAGTGAAATAGTCCATATTAATGCGGCAATAGTGAAAGTAACAATAATTACGGCGGGAGTGGTGAAATTATCAATATTAATCCGGCAGTAGTGAAAGTAACAATAATTACGGCGGAAGTAGTGAAAGCAACAATAATTACGGCGGAAGTAGTGAAAGTAACAATAATTACGGGCAAGTAGTGAAATGTTATTACTATTGTTTCTTTAATAAGAGTAAAATATTAATAGCAGGAGTAGTGAATTGTCTCAAAATTTATTTCTGTACTGGATATGTCATAAAAAATATATTAATGATTAATTTATGGGTTATATAACTTTTTAGTAATTTTATTTAATGAAAGAAAATAATAATGGTGAGTAGAGGTAGCCCGGGCGAAGCCGGACACTAATACTAGTATAATCATAATAGTACAATCAATGTTACAATTATGGTAAATTATTTTTCAATAACGGTTACATTTAACTGTAAAATAGTTAATAAAATCTCGTTTATTACATCAGATCAAAATAACTCGGGTAAAGCAAGACCAACTAAAACATATTACACAAATTCTCATTGAAGACATGACATATCCGTCACAAGCTTGTGACGGATACCATTTTACCTCACAATGTACCCACTTTTTCTCTCTCTGCAACACTATTCATGTGGTCCCCTTTCTCCACTAACCCATTTTGTTACCATTTTTACTCACAAAATATCCGCCACAAATGGTAACCCGTCACAAGGGAGACCAATTGAACATATTATGTGGGTTCTTATTTCGGATGGCTGATTTTGTTCGAAGCTCCAAGAGTGGTGTGGCCCGTGTGGGTCTAAGACTCTAATATATCATGACGTTTCACGTCCACAAATAGTGCGCTTGCGGGCGTTGCGGCTTGCCCCACTTCTTCACTTCTTCAATGAAACCGATAGGGGCCCCCATCCTTGTCAAACCCTGTGTGGCATTTTCTACTCACTTTTAGAGCATCCGCAAAGGTGGGGTGTCCCATATTTTATCTCTCTTTCTCTTATTCGTCCACCTCATTTTTCACTAACTTTTCCATCTACCCTCCCCAATTTAAATATACATCTATGCAATAATGGGGATCCCAACAATATTAATTTACACCTAAATTTTGGGAACCTTCTCAAAAGTATACAAATTAACCTTACTTTTTATTTGGGGACCTCCCCTAAAAACGGTGGAACCTCATATTATGGGGAGGTACGTGCAATGGTGAGGATCTCCATTTGATGAGAGAGAGTACATTTGGGGAGGTAAGTTCCCCAGCTTTGCGGATGCTCTTATATCCCTTTTATTCTACCCGTATTTCTAGAGCTGGTAAAAATTGACCCGATTTGAGGAATTCGATTTGACCTGACTAAAATTTGATCCAGAACATGAAAATTGAGTGAATTGAAACCGATCCGACCTGAGGCGAACCTGATAACTAATAATAGCCTTATTTTTTTCCAACCCGAACCGATCTGACCGGACCCGTGACCCGATCTTGCTCAACCCGATGGATGACCCAATAATGAACTAGCTTAATAATGGTGTAAATAGGATTAAATTGACATTTATCATAGTTGCTTTCACTTGAAATTACAATAAATACACCTACACATTGTTTAAACATAAAATTAATAAACAAAAACAAAAAACATAAGATAAAATATATTTTGATAACCCACTAATGATCCGACCCAACTTGATACCCGTTGATCACCCGAACGGAAGATGACCCGACATGAACAGTAACTATCCTGAACCCGTCATTGACCCGATCCACTTTGACTCAACCCGTAACCCACCCGAGTGACGCGAATGACACCTCTAGGTATTATCAGTGGTAGGGTCTTAGTCTAGTGGTTACAACTGAGATATCCCGACAATAGATAAACCTGGTAAACGGGTTAATCGAATCGGGTTTGCTTTGGGCGGGTCAATTTTGGGTTTGCTGATTTGGGTCGAGTTTAGGGCGGGGAGGCCCAGGTTATTATGGGCCTTAGTCATTTTCGGGTAAAATATAATGTTAATACATGGATACTAATCAATTTACAACAATAAACATTTAGGTCGAGTTATAATGGGCCGAGTTAAGCTTGGGTCTCGAGCGGGTTAGTTTTGCCAGGTCTACGTCAATAGGTCACGGGTTTGAATATGTTAAATCATGTAACAGGCCTCCCACGCCCAAATGGGAGAGAGAGAGAGAGAGAGAGAGAGAGAGAGAGAAAAAAAAAAGAGAGTCCGCTTTATAACTCCAAAGAGGTTCTAGTCTAAACCAATTAACAATTAAGGGAGTAACCCTTAACTTATGAAGTGGTAAATTCTCACCTCTTTAATCAATATGGGACATTCACAATCTCATATGTAGGATACCATATGAGCTTATTCACACTACTCCTCACATGTGAGGCTACTTTATATCAGACTAAGGGGGCAATTAGGCATCACTTTCAGCTGTGCTGTTTAAAGCAAACCGTGTTATTTTCCAACGGTAATATAGGTCGAGTTTAATTTATCATATCCAGGAAATAATAGTGGACTCTTATATCATGTTAAATCATGTAACATGCTGGGTGTAAGGAGCCTCACTTTAGCCGCATAATCCCTGACAATTGCGCGCGTGGTCCTTTCACTCCGAGCCCTTATATTTTATATTTCCGCTTATGTATTTTCATTTATGTTTTTAGTTTCATTTAGTACTCCAAGACTACTTCCTACGTGTCGAATCTTGGAGTCTCGTTTTTATTTTAATATATGTTTTTAGGCGTTTAGAAAACATATCGCTATTCTACAGATTCAATGTATCCTGCTGCCAGGACAAAACTATCAAATTTGCCTCTATGAGAGGTGCTAGTCTATATAAACCGCTTCTCATCTTTAAGCTTGATATTGCTTGTCTCTTGCTTTCAATAATCGCATTGCTTACTTTTATTACTTTCGTGTGCCGGACTTTGATAATCGTGACTAGGATTCCCGACACACTCCCCGAATCCCGAGAAACATGCCAGTGGGCGATCCCTCACTAGTACGAGACCCTTGTTGCTTGCATTCTTGCCTTAGAGTTGGGCAAGGGTGCGCACCACGATTCGGCAAAAGTACCGGACCGTGACATTTGGTATTAGAGCCCGGTCTTCGGACGGGTAGCCGCATTTGTTCATCGGAATCGAGAAAATGGGCAAAAACATGGAAGAACGAGTGGGATACTTAGAGGACGTGTTCGACAATCGGCTTTCAAAACTCGAGGGCATCGTAATCCGAATGGGGGAGAGCCTCGAGGAGTTGGAAAAGACGGTTAGTGGCTTCGAGTCGGCAATGATCGGGATGGATACCCGGTTCCAAGCGATCAGTGAGGCAATCCCCGACGATCGGTCGGAAGAAATCATTCATCTCCATCGAAAGATCGAGGAGCTAGAGAACACTTGCGCCACGCTCTTGAAAGCGGTGGCCAATGACGGGAAATCTTTAGGGGGCCGTAAAGTGAAGGCGCTTCAACCTCGTACCTACGATGGGGTAAGCGATTCGAAAGCGGTCGATAACTTTGTCTTCGATATGGAGCAATAATTCCGAGTAAATGGGCTCGACGAAGAAGGGAAAGTCGACACGGCAAGTATGTACTTGGTGGACGATGCCAAGATGTGGTGGCGGGCTAGGTACAAGGAAATTGAAGCGGGCACGATCACGCTAACGTCGTGGGCCGACTTCAAGAGGATTTTGAAGGATCACTTCTACCCCGAGAACACCGAGTTTGTCGCTCGGAGGAAGCTGAAGGAAGTAAAGCACACCAAATCAATCCGGGATTATGTGGGGGAATTCTCAGCATGCATGCTCGAGATTACGGAAATGACCGAGACGGACAGGACATTCGAGTTCATCAATGGATTGAAGAGGTGGGCTCAACAGGAGGTAATGATATAGAACCCCAGCTGCATATCTTCTGCGTAGCGTGATAACTCAAGGAACCGGTGATAGTACTCCGTAACAGTCATGTCATCAGACATGGGGAAAGAATCAAACTCGGATCTCAACTTGTAACGAATGTGCTCCGGCACGAATTGCTCCCTCATAGCGCTCTTCAGACCTGACCACGGTATAGCACCGAGCCCCTCATCCCTGTAGTATGCCCTTGCATCTTCCTTCACATTTTGCCACCAAACTTCAGCCTCACCCCTCAGGTAGTACACCACCTGTTCGACGGCCAACTCCGGCGGACACTTCACATCCTTAAGGAGACTCTCCATCTCACGGTGCCAGTTATCAAGCAGCTTAGGTTCTTCGGTGCCCTCGTAACTCGATGGGTTGAAGCGGGCAATGGTAGTGCTCAGGTGGGTTGCATCAACCGGTTTCTCAGCCCCCTTACCCACATTCTTAAGAGCCTCTAGGAGTGCTTTCTGCTGCTCGATCATACGGGCTACCTCATCTATGGTCATCTCAGATGCTTGGATATACGCTGCTGACCTCTTTAGCGACATTTTGAGCTGATAAAAGCTAGGAAACGTAAGCACAAAGTCTACGGCTCAAAATAAACATGACCCTCAGCCAACGAAGTACTCGGTCGAGTATGGATGATGCTCGGTCGAGTATGACTCACTCGGTCGAGTATTACTCATACTCGGTCGAGTGTTCGACTCCATTAGCCAACGTCGAAAACACAGAAAACATACTCGGTCGAGTATGGATGATGCTCGGTCGAGTATGACTCACTCGGTCGAGTATGCACTATTACTCGGTCGAGTGATCACAACCAGTAGCTACTGCTACTTATACAACAAACAACACTCGATCGAGTGCCTGGTTACTCGGCCGAGTACCACATACTCGGTCGAGTACCCGCCCTGCTCGGCCGAGTCATGCCAAAAACGAGCTGTAAATTATCACTATCATAAGTAAACATGCTTTTCTATCAAGGTATATACATATTCACAACTACCCTTTCAAAATCCATGTAGTAAACACTTAACATGCTCAACACATTTCATGCCCAAGATTTAACATATACAAATTGAAAATTCACCTTTCATATACTACCAAGTTCCAATTCTTTCATCATTTCATCCAACAACTTCACAAGATTCAAGTTACAAGTACTACACACACACACACGCACACACACACACACACACACACACACACACACACACACACACACACACACACACACACACACACACACACACACACACACACACACACACACACACACACACACACACACAGACACACACACAGAAATACACACACACACACACACACACACACACGACCCAAACATACAACAGTTCCCAAGACTTCCCTATGTGACAGGCTTGAGATCGTAAGGGCCTCAATGCGACTTCGAGACGTCTCCCAAGTCTTTGCGGTAGCTCCAAATAACTCTCTCGGGGTTCATTTTATTTAGACTCCCTATGTTCATTGGGTTCATTAGTTTTAGATTCCAGAATCGTCTCTCTGATACCACTTTGTGACACCCCCACATACCAAGGTGCCTTACCAGGACCACCCTAGCATGAGAGACCGTCACCATCTCGGTTGCCCAAGATTAGTATATCAAAGTTACCAATCCAAAACACAATTATTAAAGTATAACTGGTAAAAGTTTACATGTTCCAAATCCAAAACCAAAGTAAAAGCTACTAATGTTCAACAACTAAAAACTGAATGGTAAACTCATGACAGCGTCAGCTAGACTCGTGTGATGACTCCCCATGTCTTCCCCATAGCTAGTAAACATCATCACCTGTCACAATATGCTCACCATCCCCGAATGGATCACCACAGATTTTATAAAACAACAACCGGGTCAGTTTACTGCATAATTAAAATAAGACAAGTACGAAAAAACAAACAACTGATCATCATCCACCTTCAACTCCAAATCACAACATGTAACTGACTACACACTAAAGTGTGTAGACATGCCAGTTGGGGACCGCAGCCGTTCCCACCTAAGCCCCCACTCATCAATGAGCGATAACCCTGTTCATTAATGCGCACATCCCCTCCTGTTGCGGGTTCTACAGAGGGTAAAACTAGAGCGTGAAGCCACTCCTCTAAGTGACTCCACTCAGCCGAGGACGCACCTCGCGAACATCACCAACAACCATCACAACACCAACACCAATCTCCACTCCAACAACAGCAGATAATCACAATATCAAATCATACAACAATCACAATACAATCTTAAATCAATTAACACTAAACCGAGTAGGGAAACCCTACCTTAGCACAACTGCAATGAGAAACACAAGCAAGCTAGAATGACTCCTCTACGAAGTCCTCACCTAACAACAATCACATAATTCCAATTACCATTTGCAAAACCCTTTTCCCCCAAATCACAAATTAGGGCAAACCCTAAAAGATAAATGATACGTGCAATTTATATAGACTTTTTAGCCTCTTATTGCACGCATTTCTATGCCATTTGTATTGCTTTGTATTGCAAAATGCCCCGAATTGGCTACTTTCGTTTGTTTTGTCTTAATTGCAGAAATGGACCCGAAAGTAGCGGAATCGACCCTTATCCGTCCCATTTAGCATGCATTGTAAGGAGACGGAGTTGTTAGAGCAAGAGTCGTACCTCGGGATGCGTGAAGGAAGGTCATATGAAGCTGACATGACGAGTTGAAGGCTGTTCTCAGTGGAAAACACTTGATCGAGAGGTTCTGGAAGTCGATTGAGTAGTTTGGCAGATGTTAGAGGTCGATCGAGTTGTTCTATCTACTCGATCGAAATGAGCTTTTATGGAGCTACTCGATCGAGAGCCTAAAGTGCTCGATCAAGAAGATTTTCTGTAGAAGACCTCGATCGAGTAGTCTGAAAGTACTCGATCGAGTGGAATGCTATGTTACACGGGTTTTAGTAATCCATGATAGATTTATTTTTGTTAATTTCGTTTCCCTATATAAAGGAGTCGTAATTAGGTCATTAGATATCTTTTATACTCTTAATCACTTCTAAACTTTGCTTAATTACGTTCTTTGCTCTCTTGTGACTGCTGAAGCTTTTATGCCTCTTTTCTCTCGGATTTGGATTGTAATCATTCTTTTCCCTTTAATCTAAATCTTGTTTGCTCTCATTAATTGTTCCTTTATTCTTGTTTATGCTTTATCATCATCTCTTTATTATGTCTCTTATTAGCATGCTCTTTGTTGTTATTGTTGACTGCCCTAAGAACATGAGTAGCTAATTTCCCTATGTTAGGATTAGGGGATCCATGGTAGAATTGTGACGATCTAGTGAATAGACTAGATGATTTACATGTGAGAATCTGTGACCGTCGCAATATAACTGTAACATATATTTAGTTGAGTGCACGCTTCTAAATAACATTAATTTGGTTAACTTTGTTCCTGGATCGGAAGATTGAAATAAACAGACCTGCTATGAATGGTAGACTACCCTAATGAGGACGAAAATTAAGTTAGTGGAATTCTAGGGTGGATAGCGGACCGGAAGGTCCTTTCCCTTGCCCTTCTCACAGTAGATTGTCTAGGCTATTTCATTGAGTCGATAAACTGCCACGGTGAACCGAAATCCTGACATACTCTCTTTTATCTGATCACTTTTATCTCATTTTCTCACTTTATTGCTCTTGCTTTATTTCTCCTGCCTTTAATCTTTAGTAGTTTTAGAAACCAAATACAAAACCCCCCATTTGTGACCTAGATAGACAGACTTTCAGATAGATATCTCGCCTTCCTGTGGAGATCGACCCTACTTATCACTAGCTTCTGTTAGTATATTTAGGTATTTACTTTTGGTACATAACGACCGTATCAAATTTTGGCGCCATTGCCGAGGAGGCAATAGCCTGTTTAGCTGTTGTTGTTTCGTTTATCTCTTTTGGTCTCAGGGAATTTTTATTCCTTGAGACAGTTCTCACTTATTTCCTTCAGTGTTGTGTATGCCCAGGTCTAACAGGTCAGAATTAGTTACTGCTGATCCTGAGCCAGAAAGATCTTTTCGTCATAGACTAAGACTGCAAAGGAAGATTCAAAAAGAAGTCTTGAGTACTTTTGAACCCGAGCTACAACATTTTCTGTTTGTAGAAGATCCGTCTTGTGAAGAAGACAACTATATTTCTGCTATCAAGCCGGTAAAGATGCCTAATATTGCGAGTCACTCAGAGCCCACAGCTGCCTCGATCCCTAAAGGTTTCAAGCTTGTGACCGAGGATGACAATACTTTCGACATTCGGCCGTCCTATATTAATCTGGTCGAACGGAATCTATTTCGGGGCGTGGCGGGTGAAGATCCGCGCAAACATATGGAGGTCTTTATTGACTATTGCTCTACCATTCCCGCCACTAAGGGAGTGACCCAGGATAAGATTAAGAAAGTCCTGTTTCCTTTCTCTTTGACCGACGGTGCCCGTGAGTGGCTCACTGATCTTGATCGTACTGCAGCCGGTATCACCAACCGGGAGACTCTTGCTCTTGCCTTTTATAAAAGGTATTTTCCTCCACAACGTACCAATCAACTGAGAGGAAAAATTACAAGTTTCAAGCAGGCACCTGATGAGAATTTTTATGAAGCTTGGTGTCGTTTCAAGAAGTTGGCGTGGTCTCTTCCTCATCATGGTTTTGATCAGTGTTTCTTGTGCAACCAGTTCTATAATAGGTTGTATGACGACCATCGTTCTATATTGGACGCCTCATCTAATGGGCGATTTCAGAAGAACAATGATGATGACAAAGGATGGGGAATTATTGAGGAGATGGCTACCCATTGTGCTGAGTATGGGAACCCAAGAGATGGTATTCACACAGTTCATTTAGTTGATAAAGCTGTAGTGGCTCAGTTGGAAACCATGAATGCCCATTTTGATAAATTAGAGTTGCAACATGCTGGTGATCAACAAACGGTTCACTTGTTGACTAGATAAGAGGCCGTCACTTGTGAGAGATGTGGGAGTAATGACGGTCACACTGCTGTTGACTGTCTAACAGAGAAGGAGCAAGTCCTTGCCTTTCAGCAATATAGGCAAGGAGGAGGTTCTTACTATAATAATCAGAGTGGAGACCATCCTAACTTGAGATGGACTAGTCAAAATGTGCTTAATCCTACCCCTCCTCCGCAGCAGCAACAAGCTTATGTTCCTCCTCATAAAGCTCAACAAGGCTTTCAAAAGCCTCCATCCTTTCCACCACCGCATCAAGGAGCTTCCTCTAGTGGAGTTAGTGAGTTAGCTGAGTTGAAGTCGATGATCCAATCATTGACTAAACAGATGCAGATGAGTGACCAACAAAAAGAAGCATCAATTAAGTCACTCGAAACCCAAGTTGCTCAACTGGCCGCTAGCCAATCCACGAGAAAGTTGGGTCACTTACCGTCTCAATTTGAGAAGAATCCACATGAGATGATAAATTTGATTAACTTGCGCAGTGGTCTTTCATATGAAGGACCCAAATTTTCAACTGTTGAGGACATATCAGGCCCGGAGGATGTTGTTGCTGACGATGAACAATCGTCCATTGCTGAAACCATGCTTCATCCGAAGAAAATACTCGATCGATTGAGTTCTGGAGGTCGATCGAGTAGAATTGCTGAAGATAATGCTCGATCGAGTGGAATTATGGATCGATCGAGTACAGTGGATAATCAAGGATTCGATCGAGAGGGTGAGATTACTCGATCGAGTGAAAATTCTGGGAAAAGTGTTCGATCGAGTGAAATCATGCCTCGATCGAACAATGCTGATAATGAAGGTTTCGATCGAGTAGCTGACAATGCTCGATCGAGTGAAAAAGTGGCTGAAAGACCTCGATTGAGAGGTAAAAGAGATCGATCGAATAAGAATTAGTTCGAACCTGTCGAGACATTGGAAGAAAGGAATAAAGGGCTCGAAATTCCTATCACAGTGCCCTTTCCAAGGCAATTGCAGAACAACAAGGCCAACCAACAGTTCGGGAAATTTGCTGAGCTCCTGAAAAGCCTTCATGTCAATGTTACCTTCGCCGAATTGCTTACTCAGGTACCCTCTTACATGAAATTCATGAAAGAAATTTTATCGCGTAAGAGACATATAAATGACCACGAGACGGTGGCTTTGACTGAAGTAGGGACTGCCTTAGTTCAAAATAAGACACCACCTAAACAATCAGACCCGAGTAGCTTTTCAATTCCTTGTCATATAGGGACCCATTTGATTGATAACGCGCTATGCGATCTAGGGGCTAGCATGAGTGTCTTACCTTTGTCTCTCGCTAAGAGACTTGGTTTGACCAAGTTTAACTGTACTAATATGACCGTTCAGATGGCCGACCGTAGTATAACATGGCCACTAGGAGTTATAGAGGATATACCTTTAAAGATAGGAAGATTCTTTATTCCCGTAGACTTTGTGGTCTTAGACATACCCGAGGACACTCATACCCCTATTATTTTAGGGTGACCATTTTTATTCACTGCTCGTGCAGTAATTGACGTCGGGGGGAAGACCCTTATATTTCAGGTGGGATATGAGGAGCTGATATTTCATCAGTCCAAATCTCGTAGGGCTCCCATGCAAGTTCAACCTTACAATGCCCTATCCTCTATTGTCTCGGATACATACACTTCAGCTGAGAACATTGAATATTGTGCTGCGATTTTAACCCCTCCGCCTCAGACTGAGAGCGAAAAGAAGGACCATTCTACTATTTTCCTTGCTGCAGGTACAGAAAGAGTGGATGCTGGAAATGCTGACGGTAAAAGTACAGTTAAAGTCAATCGAGGTGATGATGATGCCAATGTCGATGGGAATGTCAAAAGGAAGAAGAAAGTTAGGACGTATGTGGATGCCAACTATTCTCCTTCAATCAATTCAAGTTCAACCTCGTGGCGATCGAAGAGGACAGTCCGAGATGCTGAAGGGACCTCCTCCAGTCAGAAGCCCTCTTGTGGCTATTACAGTGTTTTGGTCGATAAGCGGGGAATGCCCCGTTGTATTAATTTGTAATTTTGAATTTCCGTTAAGACTTCTTTATTGCGTTTTTAGACTGTTAGACATTAGCTTAGTTAGTTTTAGCGAAAACCGACTATAGACTGCATGTTTTTGTGATTTGTTATTTTCGGGAAATGTTTTTGAGTGTTTCTATGCAGGTTTGGGGAAGACAAGTCGCATTGGGACGTGTTCCATAAGAAAACAACTCGATCGAGTACTTTTTGTACTTGATCGAGAAGATTGCCCAACAAAAGTGTTCGATCGAGTGATTTCAGACACTCGATCGAAATGTCAAAAAGGAGGAATACTCGATCGAGTGGAATTCTGTTCGATCGAGTAGAGTTGATGCTACAATCCTCGATCGAGTGGTTTCAAATCACTCGATCAAGTGAATATGCTTATTATACACAGGGAGTTATTCTTTTAACTTCTATTTTCACTCTAATTTCACTCTTAGAATTGCCTTCCTCTTTGTGCGACTAACTTTGCGAAAAAACCCCAAATCCCTCCTTTAATCTTCCCTATTTCCAAATCAATTACCCACATTATTTTCCTAGAGCCCCCTAATTTCCCCTTAAAATTCGTCTTTGTTGCTTTCAATTCGGGTAATTAGGGTTTGTCGGGTTTTGTTCGAAATCCGTCTGTTTGCTTGGATTTTTGTCGATTAATCTGCGTTTTCTAGGTCTTCAATCAAGTAAGCTCTCTCCTTTAATTATTGTTGATTTACTGCTTATTTCGACATAATTTGAAGGATTAGGGTTTAGGGTTTTTCGAAAATCCGTCTTCAATTGGGGGAATTTGTGCTTAATTGTTTGTTTGATTAATTTCTCCCCTTACTTGATTGATTAGGATGGATAGTAGCACTTTGCCTTCGACTTGTTCGACTGTTGCCCCATCCTTGACTGAGACGGTGGCCCTGCTGTTACCACCGTCGTTTCTACTGCTGTTTCCGCTGCCACTGCTCCTGTTTTCACTGTTAGTTCTGCTAGTACTGCGGCTACCTTTACTGCGGCTGCCACCGCGTCTACTTCTGGTACCGTCTCTTCTACGGTGACGACCCCTACTGCGTCGTCACCAGCTGTCACAGCTGCTTTCCGGGCTGCCCTAGTACCTCGCCCCGCTACTGGACGGGCTTCTTCTTCAGGTACTGGAGGGCGTGGACGGGGTCGAGGACGAGGCACACCTGCTGGCGAACGTGTCATGTTCCGTGCTGATGAGTCTCTTGACCCGCATCCTGACTACCCATAGGTAGGTTTCGTTAATGCTATTCATCGTACCCGTTTCTTTGACTTAGAGAGCCGTGACTTTGCTTCGACCAAATTTTTGTGCCAGAAATCGCTTGAGAAGTTAGGAATTTACGAGCCTGTAGTTGAGATACTGAACAGGGCGGGGATGTCTGGACTAATTACCATGAGTGCCACGACCTATAAGGAGCAGACCCTCGAGTTTTTCAGCTCCTTCACTTTTTCTGCAGCTGCCTACGCCACTGACCAGGGTAGCTAGTGTGTCTCCTTCCAGTTGTTTAACCGGACTACGACCTGGACCTTATCTGAGTTTGATAGTAGGTTAGGTGTGTCTTCCCACGGTGAGTCGGACCCTCCTAGGAAGGTCCTGCGTATTCTTTGGAGGACTTTGGCACAGACACCCTTTGAGGAGCGCAGACTCGCTCATGTCCACCTCTCCCCGACCCGTTACTTTTTGCGTCTCATTGGTGGGACAATTTTCAGCCGTAAAGAGCCCAATAACATTAACAATGTCGCGTTGTCTATTCTCGGGGGCTACCTGAACATTGATAGCGAGGGCCCCTTTGTGCTTAACATTTCTTATTTGACTGCTCAGTATTTTAACACTGTTGGGAAGAAGAAGTCGGGTACCATTGTCTGCGGTGGCATATCTACCTTTCTTGCCCGTTCTATCTTCCCTGACTTCCCTCGTGAGCTGGCACATGTCGATACTGATAGGTACCTAGATGTCCCTGCCATGTTGTCTATGTTTTGGCTAGCTTCTGACTAGCGGACTTGGAATATTTGTGGTTCCTTGTCCGAGACTTCACCTTGCACCACCCTACCCCGTCTTGTCCCTCTACCTACTGTTAGGGGTAGGATACCTCCACCTTTGCCCTTCTACCACCTTCCACTCGCCCCACCTATCACTACTTCCGCTGCTAATAAGCGGAAGAGTCCTGAGACTGGACAGGGATCCACACAGACCGAGGTTGGGCAGTCTTCCATGCCCACGCCTCAACCGATCCCTATTCCCACTCCTTATTCTACACAGCCGGTCTACCCGGCTAATTTTATTCCTCCTCCACCTTTTGAGGCGTCCGAGGTCATTGACCAAGGACGTCGTGATGGTTTGCTTCTTGAGCTTCTTAGCAGGCAGGCTCGTATGAAGCGGGACATTGCACTTACCTTGTTCCCTCTATACGAGTATCACATGAGATGAAGACATCCCGTTCCTGAGGGTTGTCCACACCCCTCTTTCTACCGGTACCTGGAGGAGGGATACCCACAGCCAGCCAGCGAGGCAGACACAGCTGAGGAGGAGGAGAGAGCAAGAGCTGAGGAGGGGAGGAGAAGGGAGCAGGAGCGAGATCCCGACTACACGGTGGTGGAAGAGGAGGAGGAGGAGGAGACTGCTGACGAGTAGCTGCTGGTCTACTCACTTCCCCAATTTTCTGGCTGGTTTGGGGAAGTTCGTCATTTTGTATGTAGTTCTTACTCTTTTCTTTATTTTCGTCTTCTTTTTATTTATTTTTTTCATTCATTTATTGGTTGTGTATATCCCTTTCCCATTATATATCAGTTGGTGTATGCTGGAGGACAACGAGGGCGTTGTCCGTTTTGGTCTGGGGAGGGTATTGCATCCTTTGAGTCTGCATTTTTGCATTTGTTTTTACATTCACGTTTAATTTTTGTTTGCATTGTAATTTATTTAAAAAAAATCATCAAAAATCCAAAAAAATTAGAAAATTTCGAAAATTCAAAAAAAAAATCACGTTTCATTTTGCATATAGATTGAGTCGGAACGGTAGATTTTCGTGATGAAATTTCACTTTAACTTGTCTTATCACTTAAGCCTTGCATCTAATTGACAGTTATTAGTTTAGTCATGCGCATATCTACGAGTTAATGTTGAAAATATAGCTGACCGTGTAGACTTGACCTGATAAATTGGCAACCTACTTTACAATTTCTGAGTTTTAGAGCCATATAACTGGTGTCATTCATGAACAGTTCATGTAGGAATTGAGATTAGTAATCCTTGCATAACATGTTCATCACTTTTGCACATTTATGAGATTCGATTGCTTGTTGCTTGCGTACATTCGGGTTTGTGGTCGGTGTCAGATGCAGGGAGGTGCTTACAATTTCCCCCCTTTCTTTCATTTTCACCCATTTAGCTCCACATTAGCCAAAATAGCCTTTTGACCCATTAGCTACACCCAAATTAAGCCTGCTTGTCAAGCTAGTTAGTGTAATTTTTGTGGTATATTTTTATTACTGCTAGTTGGTTTGTTCTCATTTATATGGAGTTGGTAGAAAAGGAAGAAACGTGGGCAGAAAAATGAGAAAAGCATGGAAAAGGATGAAAAATACAAAAAAAGAGAAAAAAAAAATGGAAAAAATGAAAACACGTGAACAGAAAAAAAAAAAAAAAAAAAAGAAAAAAAATTTAGTTGAATTTGAAATAGAAATTAGACCGTGTTTAAAAAGGAAAGTTTGTGACGGTCTACTCCTCCATTCTTATTTATATCTTTTTGAGGAGATAGTGTATTGGGTAGTGAGTTGTGTGCCAATGAAGGGCACTTGTGCTTTATTTTCTAGACAGCTGAGATTCAGATGGTCTTATATGGTCATGTTTAGGTGCTAGCTTGACGCTTTACCTCCACATTTCCATAATCCGTTTTGCCTTTTCTTACCTGTAACCTCACTCTCCCATATCTTTTGTGAACCCTCGGCTGTAACAGACATTGTTGGTAGGAATGTTTGTATGGTACTTGAATCGTCTATCATTTTTGTCGCATGCATGTTATGTAGGTCGCAGTTTAGGTGAGTGACTGTCTTCTCTTTCTCTCTTTCACATATACTTTCACCCTTTGCTTCATGAGAGAAGAGTGACCCGTGAGAGTCCGATTTTTATGGTCTTGCAAGGTCGATAGGTCCGCTTATTTATGGACATCATACAACTCATTTGCGTATTTGACTGCCGTAGCTGTAACTGTTAATTTTTGATTGCATTAAATTGGTTTAAGTGGACAAGTTATAGCTAGCTCTGAGTTTTCATATCCGTTCCATTAGTTTGCATTTAGTTTACTCGAGGACGAGTAAATGTTCGGTTTGGGGAGATTTGATACGTGCAATTTATGTAGACTTTTTAGCCTCATATTGCACGCATTTCTATGCCATTTGTATCGCTTTGTATTGCAAAATGCCCCGAATTGGCTACTTAGGTTTGTTTTGTCTTAATTGCAGAAATGGACCCGAAAGTAGCGGAATCGACCCTTATTCGTCCCACTTAGCATGCATTGTAAGGAGACGGAGTTGTTAAAGCAAGAGTCGTACCCCGGGATGCATGAAGGAAGGTCATATGAAGCTGACATGACGAGTTGAAGGCTGTTCTCAGTGGAAAACACTCGATCGAGAGGTTCTGGAAGTCGATCGAGTAGTTTGGCAGATGTTAGAGGTCGATCGAGTTGTTCTATCTGTTGGAAATCATATTTTACATATCACATATTTTAGTTTATTGTTTTAGTCATAAAAACATAAGGATCTTATGCTTGCAAACTTAATAAAAGGAGACGAGGAAAAACAGTTTCTCACCATCTAATTTTCGGCCATTTTGGGCACAAGTGAAGTCTCATACCTCACTTGTTCTTGAGCTATCCATATGTTAGGATGATCCTCCAAAGACTTCAAGTATAGAAGTCACTCCTCTTGATTGCACCCAAGATTATCCCTTATCTCTACTAAATAATATGTGCTAGATATTTGTTTAGTAGTTTACCTTAAAATTGATCACTAATACTCATATATTACATTAATAATATTAGTAATGTGATTGAACAAATTTAATCATCATTTCTCTAGTTTTAGAGAAAGATGAACAAGAATAAGAGAGAGGAAAGGTTTTTGCATCTAATGAATGGAATATTGAGAAGAGTAAAAATAAGAACAAAAGCTTGTAAGTGAGTGTGTATTGTCACCGGTTTTTGGAGGGGTGGAGGACCAATATTTGGTCCTTCACTTTTTCTTTTGTTCTTATCAAAACCTTAGGCATGTAAGGCTAGGTGTAGATTAGGCATTATTAGCTTATTTTATCCCATAAAATAATTCACCCACTAACACCCATCACTCTCATTATTTCGGTCCATGTACCATAAAATGGACTACCATTTTATTTTGTCAATTTGTCATTTGTCACACAATATGTCACATGTAGTATGTTACATGTTATTAATTAATTTAATGCATATTTATCACATAAATATCATTTTATAAATTAATTAAATTACATACAATAAATTGACTAGTGATACTTGATCACATAAATAAAATGGGTCATTTAATTATAATTCACAACATCTTGTAATTATAATTAACCATTCATTCTTATCTCTATTATTTCTCAAACAATAAGTAATTTTAGTAATAAAGTATTTCAATTACTAAAATAAATCTTATTTAATCCCATTACAATAAGATATCAATATTCTCTCTCACAAATTGAATTGTTCAATTTTAAGGAATTGATTAACTTGTATCGTCATACAATTAATCAACTTTACAGATTAGGGCATCATCCTTTAGGTGTGACCTTAAGGGATCAATTGACCACCACCGTCCCACGATAGTAACGTCAAACTCTAGCAAGCCAATCGTTACCGATTAATGTTGATCAGTTGACTATAAAATGAATCATCCCTTACGTATTCTTAAAATTAGATTTAAACATGTGATCATCATGATCGACAATTGTGATCGCATTATTGTCGGGGACACTCCAACAATCTTCCACTTGTCCTCGACAAGTGTGCGTCACCAATTCTCTTGTCCTATTACTATCTCCCACTCAATGCAAGGTGTCTTTCAGGTCGTACTTGCAAGTGATCATATCGAGAGTGGTTTCCTCGATCTGGAGAATAACTGATTTGACCGGAATTATCTACCATAGATACCTTCCGAGCATGGCCACGCATTTCCAATTCATTACTCCTCGAGTGGCCCTGATGAGGACGGAAATTAAGTTAGTGAAATTCTAGGGTGGATAGCGGACCGGAAGGTCCTTTCCCTTGCCCTTCTCACAGTAGATTGTCTAGGCTATTTGCATTGAGTCGATAAACTGCCATGGTGAACCGAAATCCTGACATACTCTCTTTTATCTGATCACTTTTATCTCATTTTCTCACTTTATTGCTCTTGCTTTATTTCTCCTGCCCTTAATCTTTAGTAGTTTTAGAAACCAAATACAAAACCCCCCATTTGTGACCTAGATAGACGGACTTTCAGATAGATATCTCGCCTCCCCGTGGAGATCGACCTTACTTATCACTAGCTTCTATTAGTATATTTAGGTATTTATTTTTGGTACATAACGACCGTATCAACAAATCAATGGAATAATGAAATCAAAAGCTTACCGACACCACGATGCAATGAAAGATGAAGAAGACTCGCTAACGATCCACGCACTTGAGAGAGATTTGGAGAGGATTAGAGTTACGTTGTATTATTTAGGTTTTGTAAAAGTGATTAGATATTGTTAAACGCGTCTTAAACAACTCTAATCCTTTCTAAATCAAACCGCTGAATTAATAATCGTCAGAACGGATACTCGGTCGAGTATAGAGTATACTCAGCCGAGTATCCTCTACTCGGTCGAGTATTCCCATACTCGGCCGAGTATTCCTGGGCAGTAAACTGTCCAAAAACACACGACACACTTACTCGGCCGATTAAGCCATATTCGGCCGAGTAACCAACTTAGAAAAACGTAGTATTACAACCTCGAGATGTGGCACCAACGGAGAATACTGGTGCGCCTCAAATTGGGTTCAACGGAAGGAAGCCACAAGCTAGTTCGATTTCGTTTGGGAACAGTCGGTTTCGCTCACAGGGGAGCCAAGCTCAAGCGGCGAGCAGTTTGAACTCGCCCACAAGCTCATCTTCAAAGGTGGGAAACTCAATTGCGTCTACAACAAAGAAACCGTTCACGTGCTTTGTGTGCAAGGGTTCTCACAGGATGGTTGAATGCCCCAACAAGGCCGAGTTCAACGCGATGATTCAGAAGATGCCAAAGGAGGACTCAAGAGCATCTTGACGTGGCGATGGGCTACTATCACCAAGAATATGACGAAGACTCGGGTGATGAGGAAGACCAGCCGCGTATGAGCTCACTACAGAGGATAAGTGCGATGGGGAAGTTGGACGAAACCCTCGCCATGAAATCCACCGGGCTCATGTACGTGGACTTGATGGTGAATGGGAGGAAAGCACGAGCCATAATCGACTCGGGTACATCCCACAACTTCGTGACTAAAGAGGAAGCTGATCGATTGGAACTAGTTCTGAGCGACACGAACAACTGCCTCAAGCCAGTTAATGGGAAGATGAGACGTGTCCAAGGAGTGACTAAGAAGGTCGCGGTTCAGGTGGGTGAATGGGCAGGGGAGCTCGACTTCACCACCGTTCCGTTAGACGACTTCAAGTTAGTACTCGGGATGCAGTTCTTTAAGAGAGCATTAGCAGTGATAAAGCCAAGTGACGGTTCGATGCTGCTGATGGGGTCTTTTGTAGCGAACACCGTGGATGGGGACGAAGATAATGGGAACCCTCAGATATCGGCAATGAGGGTGATACCGATGACGAGACGAGGGACGTAATCTTGGAGAGTACCCAATGGTTCAGCGGAACCGAAGGTGAACAAGACTCGGGCTAACTATGCTTCTAAGTGGCCCGAGAGACAAAATGAGAGTCTACCACTTCTAAGGGGAGTAGACAATGAGGGTCGTGAGACCCAAAGAAGAAGGCCTCGTGATATTAGGGGGCCGTGTCGATGTGCTGAATCGACATCCTAGTTTGAGGGTCAGTCGACCCAAACAAGAAGGCCTCGTACCATCAGGGGGCTACGCCGAAGTGCTGATTCGGCGTCCTGGAGGACTAACTTACCCTTGAATGCAGGTACAAAAGTGGTGATGGACAAGGTGAAAGTGTGCTGGAGCCAGCACCTAGAACGATCTCGTGAAGCTTCCGCTCGAGCAACGAGGCTATGGACTTTCCACAATGACCACATGCGAGTGATAAGCTTGGAGGACATGATGTTCGGTAGTCTAACCGTCAAGGAAATGCACTCTATTCTTGAAGGGATGATGAATCCGATCATGGTGTGGACCGAGAAGTATCTACGAGCCGGAGCAAAGAAAAAGTCAAACCTCAATGCAACATGGACGGCCACAGCTCACCGAGGATGTCTCACTGAAGCGCCATTCGAGATTTTTATGTTGCCGAGGGCGGCAACAGATTAGGTGGGGGGAGAATGTAAGGAGCCGCACTTTAGCCGCATAATCCCTGAAAATTGCGCGCGCGGTCCTTTCACTTCGAGCCCTTAGATTTTATATTTCCGCTTATGTATTTTCATTTCTGTTTTTAGTTTCATTTAGTACTCCAAGACTACTTCTTGTGTGTCGAATCTTGGAGTCTCGTTTTTAGTTTATGATATGTTTTTAGGCGTTTAGAAAATATTTCGCGATTCTACACATTCAATGTATCCTGCTACCAGGATAAAACTATCAAATTTGCCTCTATGAGAGGTGCTAGTCTATATAAACCGCTTCTCATCTTTAAGCTTGATATTGCTTGTCTCTTGCTTTTAATAATCCTATTGCTTACTTTTATTGCTTTCGTGTGCCGGACTTTGATAATCGTGACTAAGATTCCCGACACACTCCCCGAGTCCCGAGAAACGTGCTAGTGGGCGATCCCTCACTAGTATGAGACCCTTGTTGCTTGCATTATTGCCCTAGAGTTGGGCAAGGGTGCACACCACGATCCGGCAAAAGTACCGGACCGTGACACTGGGCCACAACCAAATAGAGGAGAGAGAGTCCGATTCATAAGATCAAGGAGTTTCCACTCTAAAATCAATTGACAATACAGAGAGTAGCCCTTTAACTTATAAATGGGAAACTTTATCGTTTTATCACTGTGGGACACTCACATATGAGACTTATTGAGTTTCTTCACACTCCCTCTTATACGCGAGGCCCATTTTAAATCGGCCTGGGGACATTAGGTCTCATTTATAACGGTTGTGAATAAGGACCCAGTTTATTTCATCATTTGTCCCGACCTTTTTACATAATTTAATATGGTATTAGTAATCAATGTCAATAAATAAAGGTTTAGATATATCCGTCTTAACAAATCTACCGTCTTAAATGAGAATTTGTGCAAAAGTAAAATTGAATTTGGTATAAAGAATATTTTCAATAGACAAAGAGAATCAAATCTATACTATTTAGAATAGAATGAAAAACTTAAGCATTACGTTATCCTGACTCAGTTCACAACCTTAGGCTCTGATTTTATGCTGTCGTCGTCAATATAATTAACTATCGTCTGATTACTCTCATGTTACGCTAAAATTAACATTTTGAAGGCTGCTACCATGCCCGGTTCTTCAATCAAATACACCCTCGGCGTTAATAATATGAATTGTAATAGAGAAAATATACGCATTTAATTTGTGGCTTGTATTTTGTTAACGATAAACTTAAAATCATTAAGATACACGTTGGAATGTTGGATAAACCTTGAACAAGTGTAATAACTTGTATGTAAATCACGTACATTAAGTTAGCCACCTATACAATTACAAAGTATAATCTCTTTGTGGCAAATACTCTGTAGCTCACATTATTTCTATATATCAATAAAAATCAAGCTTAATACTGATATAGATTTTGTACCAGATTTGTAAACATCGACGACGTTTTCATTCCAAAAGACGATTTTGCTCCCCACATCTCACTAACTTTACTCTTTTCTCTCTAACTCAAAATTCCCCAAAATAAACCCAACTTCAAACACCATCACCACCACCTATCCGACTACCACCACGCAACCACCACTGCCATGCCGCCACCACCGCTGCCATGCCACCACTGCCGCCAACCGCCACTACCGCTAATCATCAACTTCAAGGTTAGTCACGTTTTTAATTAGCTTTGTAATTGAAGTTAAACTTTAAATTAAATAATTTATTGTTGTTGTTAATCGATTATATGAATTTATTTGTGAGTTTTAATTGATTATATGCTTCAATTTGGCTATTTAATTGAATTTGTTTTGACTAGTTTAGGTTTTATTAAACTTAATTGAATTAGTTTTGAAATAGGTTAGTTTTTCTCGTGAATTTCTTGTTAATTAGTTAGTATGATGTTAATTTCATTATTGTTTGCAATTAGGTGGTTGTTTGCCAAATAAGTTAGAATTTCAAATGAACTTAAAATATATTACACAAGCGAACTTAATAATTTTTTTTTGAATTTCAAACGGTTACATTTTTGAATCTTTAGCTGATAAACTATCAAGTGTGATAACTATCGCATTATCATCATTTCGCCTTCTACGACGTCTTCTCGGTGTCGAACCCATGAATGTTTGCCAGTTCTCAATGTTCTGTTGCTATAACGTAGCAAGGTGAGCAACACTAGCATCTCGGTAGGTCAACCAAGCGGGGTGAAGTGGTGGCATAGGTAGACTCTCAGGGGGCCCTTTAGAATGCAACAGTATCCAATGGTTATGGTGTAGGACAATCCACATAATACAGAACGGTTCTCTGTCTTCAATGGCATGATAGTGGTGCAATATCCGTCCCAAACTTTCTTTCCATCTTTCCCTCGTATATGACTAATAATGCATATGGTCCAGTTGAAAAGCATTGTAAACACAAGCAAATGGTCACCACACATCCAGTAGTCCGGCCCACAACTAATTGGAGGAAAGAACTCAGCTCGTATAAGAGCCAACTCAAACCCTTTAAGACCGATGGTCAATGATGGGTAAACTCCGAACAACTGTCTGTATATATCGTCGCTCTTCATCTCCCTGGCACATAATTCCCGGATAATTATATAATTTGCCTCTTGGCCCCGTTGGGCGTGAGATATAACCCGAAATCCACAATGCCCGTCATCTCCAACATCCACCCAACTGTCGAAGTGGCCCCAAAGCACCTCAGGAACACCGTACCGTTTGGCCCATGATGATATAAGGCCAATGGTGAAGTTCCTTTCCAACGGAGCACCGGGAGCTCTTGATTCGAAATCACCATGTCTTTGTTGTGATGGTGGTGCATTTGTTGAACCGTCAATACTTGGTGTCCCCAACTTCCTTTGTACATGCTCGAAACCCGACTTGTTTCTAATTGTAGAACCTCTCGGACGACTTTTTGGATGCTCATTTATTGGGGGTGGCAAAATGTCTTGGTCCTCCGGGTAGGAGAAGTCACGCAACAAGTATATGACTGCCTTTCGGTAAACCGAGTCACTGTTTCTCACACCTTCAGCTAATTTCTCAAACAAATCACCATCATTTTTCGGCATTTGTTGAAGACTATCATACACCAATGTCTTCAAAAAGACATGAACATCCTCAAGATGGACCCTCCTACCTCTGTTATTCAAAGAAACCAACTTGCATGCACAAGGTAATCCATGAGTTGTTCGTAGCACGTGTCCACATTGATCCTCAACCCCGATACCCAAACCAAGGCCTCTCAAAAGTTCTTTCTCCATTATCTCTATGGCCATAGTAGACACGTTCCCATGCAACAAGGAGAAAGTATGGGATGTTATCCTTGGTCTACTCATTGAATCTTCGAGCTCTTTTCTAATCTTGGAGTGTTCACCTTCTAGCATGCCGTGGATACGGGATTACATGGTGTCAAGTATGAGATGACTGCTTTTAAACCAAGCCTTCAATAGAGAATGGGCTGACTCAACACGGGAAGTTGCCGTATTACCAAGATGGAAGCACTCGTTTGTATAACATAATACAAACTTCGCCGCGTGCTCACCCCAAGTGCTCTCGATATAAGTGGCCAAAACAACCCACTTGATACATAAAATCCTCCACCAACGCTGAAACTCTTGCTCGATAGGTGCATCGATCACATTAATCCAACCCGATTCTGGCTTTGACACAACAAATGATAAACCCCGGGATATACTGCATTAAGAGTGTTGATCAAACCCAATTCCCAGTCGGTGACAAAAAAAGAAGGGGACGCTCGCGTGGAATCTAAAATGTCACTTATTCAACAACCACTTGTAACACTCCTCAGACTCGGTAGGAAGCATCGAACATGCAATTAAGAACGACGAACCGGTGGGTGTGACACCAACCATCTCAATAATTGGATTCTTGTATATGTTGGTATTATGCATCGAATCCATGTTTACCACGTAAGGATAACCCCGGAACAACATCACGGAATCAGGATGTGCCGTGAAAACATGTGTGATCTCTTTTGTCTCGGAATAACTCTCATGCCAATGCACGTATTTCGCTTCTACCGCTAGAGCCAACATATGTTGAGCGGTGTTTCTTTCACCCCTTACTTCTTGCCTAATTTTCCTTGTCTCGTTATATATCTGGGTGCTTGACGGTTGAGGTTTTTCGGGGGTTTTCAAATGAAGACCATTTTTAATATCCCTCGGTAGAACCTCGGCCATAGTTTGTTGCCTAACATATGCCTTTTCTTCCGCATCCAATCCCGCGAAATGCCGATCCCCTTCCTTATAAACTGCTACGTGTTGGTTGTGTAGTCCGCCACCCTCGGAGGTTATAATGTTCCAAACTATCGTCACTTGATCATTTTTAACCATGTAATTTTGCACAGCACGAATACGGAACATGCATGAACACTTCTGCGACCTCCTTGGCTTTTCTGGATCATCCGTTGGCGGGGGTAGCCCATGTCTTTTACATCGAAAATAACTTGCCAAAAACCCGTTTTCTTTTCTGTTTTTTTGCTCAGTTATTTGCTTTAACCAAAGCAAACCCATTCTCGAACGCAACACTATTAGCCCAATTGAAAGCATCATCACGAGTTTTGAAATCTAAAGTCGTCATGAACAATGGGTTGTAATCAATTGTCTCGCCAAAGCTCTCCCACGAAACCTATTTCTACCAATTCGGACGACAATAAAAACGAAGCATAACCTAAATAAATTACGTTAAACGAAAGCAAAACAAGATAAAACGAGTTTATTGTCAGACCACGGACTGAAAGTTGACACTTAACAGTTAATCCACGGCTAAACCACGAGAATCAACAATCGACCGTGGCCAAAAATTGAGACTCAACGTTCAACCATGGCCAGACGTTGAGGCTGGCCAAACGTTGAGCCTCAACGTTCAACCATGGCCAAACTTTGGGAATCAACGTGACACCATGGTCAAACGTTGGATCTCAACGTTTGGTCCATGGCTGCACGTTAGATCTCAACGTTTGGCCCATGGTTGAACCTTTGGTTGCACAAATTTCAGATTTACGCAAAAAACCCGCAATGTTTACTTCTACTAAGTCAATACGTGACGTAAATCAACTAAAGAATAGATTTAAAGATTCGCAAAAAAATGAAAATTAACTAAATAATGAAGCGATTAAGTTGTTTACGTACCGGTGATTCGAGTTCCGTCATGTTAATGAATCTTGTTAATTGTTGTTGTTGTTGTTTTTTTTATTTTAGTTTAGTTGATTTTTACTAGAATTGGAGAGAAATTTTTTTAGAAAGAGAAATGAATGTAAATGTGCAAAGGACATTATCGTCTTTTGAAATAAAAACGTCGTCGATAGTTACTGAAACGTTGTCAATGAAAATCAGCCCTCATTTTGTACTGTGTATCTCTTCCTTTTTTTAGAGACTTGTCAATTTGCAGGTACTGTACCTTAAGAAAAAAGTTTGTCAAATAATGTCACCAAACTTTTAAATGGTGTAGTGTTCTTAATTTGCTAAGCCAGCTATTCTTTTAGGACAGGTGAAATACAAGCTAGTCTTAATTCACTGAAAATGACCCCAACATTAATTATTTGCTACACAAATTACCTATTTTCTAGGACATTCCTTATATTTGTCTGTCTATTAATACTCATCCTATTCATCAATTTCTTTACATTTTTTTTTTCTGATTTGGTCCACAGATTCGTTACATTTTTATTAGAGATATTAGATAAAGGAAAATGAGATGGCGACATCGGGTGGTACTCAAATTGAGTGACATCCGGGGTATTATTGTAAATTTCTTAGCCATTTTGATTTCCCTTCACCAAAATTCAAATTTCAAACTAATAAGTGTCAAACGGTAATTTAGAAATTTAACAATAATGATAATAAGAAACTAAAAAAAAAAAAAACTTTGAAAGATTCTGTGTGATTTTCGTTCAACAATTTTGGTACATTACTCATCTTTTGCGTAGTTTTTGACCAAGAGCCAATTATTTATGTATTAGTAAGCACTAAGCCGCACATATACCTTGGTACCATGGCATTTGAGACTTATGAATTGTAGAGGTTCAAGTTTTCACAACACATTTTGTGAATTTTGGTTGGAGTCTTACATGAATCCAAACTCAACAAATTCAATGAAAAAAATTATATTTCATCTTTCATTCATACAGCTAAACATATATACCTCAATAACTATGAATACTGGAGCGTATTTGGAGAAAATTTTCGTAGGGTAATTGTCGTTTGACAATTGAATTCTCTCTTTTATTTTTTGTTAAATTGATGAAAGTATGAATGTATGATTTGATGAAGATAAATACGTATTTGTTATGATATGTATTGCATAATATCAGATATAGTTTAATTTTTAATTAGTATTTTTATATTTTATGTTATTAATATAATAGGTTATGAATTACGGTTTTATCCATATGATATTGGCGCAAAATTGAAAACTATTTTTTAATTTTTAACTTTTTTCCCATTTTTTATTAGGGTGTTACCGAGCACGAGCTCGGTAACACCCGATGTCGCCCTAGCACTTCCCTTAGATAAAATAAGATATATTAATATATTATTATGTGAAATGATAATATTATCAACTTCTTTACATTTTTCTTTTTCTTTTTATTAGAGATATTAGATAGAATAAGATATAGGAATATATTATCATGTGAAATGATAATATTATGGGTAATATTATCTTTTCACATAATAATATATTCGAGTTAAAAGCTTTCACTGCACTGTAAACGTTTTTTATTTCTGTTTTCGCCATTGTAAAATTATTTTTTCTATAACTGTCATTGTAAAAGTAGATTAATATGTTTATTACCCTTTTTTAACTTGTTTTACTTGCTATAACATGTTACCATTACATTTTTTTTCTCCAATAGTTTTTTTTTCCCGAGCTTAGGGATTCGTTTATAGTCGACCGAATATCAAACCGAAATATTTTATTTTTTTCCTTGAATGTTCTAGATCTTGTCATTTGACTACTCAAACGTCGAAAAATTTAAAGATTTAGAACTCTTTTTTTTTTACGAAAATTTTCATAGCATAAAGTTTTTAGCAAAACAATCCCTGCGTAGCATACATATTTTTTTACGAAAATCTTCAACATCACTTGACCAACACATGAATTGAAACACCACGTGAATTTAAAATTTTATGGAAATTCCATATTCTCACGTTCAACCAAATAATCCCCTTTTTTTTATCACTAGTAAAAAAGAAATATTTTGTATAAAAATTTAGTCTACAAATTATTTAATTACGTTTTTATAATCATTGAGAAAGAACACAAGTTGTAAATGAGAAAAAGCAAAATTTTGATGATTAAATTTTTTTGAGAAAAATGCAAACTGTTCAGAAAAATTGACTTTTAGGTAAACCTTTATATTATAAAGATTTTTTTCAAACAAATTGAAACCTTTCATTTTCATGACGTTTGGAAAATTGAATGACATGACACAGAAGATTTGCAGAAATAAAAAAGACAACAATATGGTTTTATTTCCCTAAAAAAAACAATATGGTTTTATTTTGGTATATTAAACGAATTCTTAGTTATCTTATAAAAAGTTCTTGAAAAATACAATTGAATTTATTGAGGAAAAATTGAAGTAATAGTAACCTGCTACAACAAGTAAAGCAAGTCACAAATTGACAATAAATATATTATTTCAATCTTGTTACAATGGCGAAAACAGAAATAAACAACTTTGACAATGGCAATGAAAGCATTTAACTCTAATATATTCCTATATCTTATTCTATCTAATATCTCTAATAACAATCTTGTTAATTCAACGTTTTTTCCCTTTTAAGTTTTAACCCAATTAACTCGAAAACTAATAATAATAATAATAATAATAATAATAATAATAATAATAATAATAATAATAATAATAATAATAATAATAATAAGTCCCTGTTCTTTCTGGCTTTTTAGAGCTGAACTGATATGAGCTGAACTGAATGGAGCTGAACTGAACTGAACTAAACTGAACTTAATGGAGCTGAGCTGAGAACTAAATTAAATAGAACTGGACTGAACTAAGCTGAACCAAGCTCATTTGAGCATAATAATAATAATAATAATAATAATAATAATAATAATAATAATAATAATAATAATAATTAATAATTATAATATATATATAATAATAATAATAATAATAATATTAATATTAATATAAATAACTATAATAATAATAAAAGTAATAATAATAACAACAATAGTAATAGTAGTAGTAATAGTAATAACTATTATTATTATTATTATTATCATAAAAAAAGCATTACTAATAATAATATTAATACTAATAATTATACTAATTTGAGGGATTAGCTAGTCACCACGAACCTCGAATCACCATAAGTCTTAATTAGTTGTAGCCGTGTAGCTATGGAGCTCCAATTTGCTAGATTGTTGTTCAAAGCCCATCCTGTATAAGTATCATCCTAATTTGAGTGATTAGGTAGACACTACGAACCATATTAACCTTAATTTAATTAATTAAATAAATAAAGCTCAAGTGCTCAACAAACCTTAATTTCTTCTTTAACAAATCTATAAAATTTGATTGATTAATTAAAAACCAACACAAGTAAATTATTATATTAATCGGTAAATTATAATCCATCTTTTACGTCATTTGAGTAATTAGATTAAGTTTTAGGAAAAAATGTTGATTTAAGAGTTCATTTAGTCCAGTTTTACGTGAAAAAGGTACTAAATGGAAAGTTTATGAAAAAGTGCATGCGAAAGAATAAAAATTGTATCTGAAAAAGCAATTACTTATTAAGAATAATAAAATTTATAATATTAACAAAAACAATATTATTAATAATATTAATCTTAAAATAGTACAATTAATAGTAGTAACAATGTTATTAATAATATTATTTTTAATTAATATTAATATTCGTATTAATAATAATGTAATAGTAGTATTTAAATTAATATTAATATTATTAATTTTAATAATCATAATATTCATTATAATAACAAAAATGTTGATGATTAGGAGTATCAATTAATAATAATAATAATAATAATAATAATAATAATAATAATAATAATAATTGTTATTATTATTATACATAATTATTATTATTATAAATAATAATTAAGTTTAAGATGAGTAGACCTGAAATGGGCCGAATTTAGTGGAGATGAACTGAACTAAATGAAGTTGAGCTGAACTGAACTGAACTGACTTGAATGGAGTTGAGCTGAACTGAACTGAACTAAACTGAATTGAGCTGAATTGAACTGAACTGAACTGAATAGAGTTGAGCCGGACTGAAATGAGCTAAAAATAAGCCAGAAAGAACAGAGCCTTAAGTCTTCCTCAAGAGTCAAGACACGTCATTTTCGTCTAAAACATTAAGACAGAGTTTTAAGACCATTTTACAGTAAAACGTGACCACTTTTGAAAAAAAAGGCACCGTAAGTTCTGAACACTAGCCGGACCATTATAGTCACATTTGTCCATAAAATAATGTTACAACTCCGTCTTATTATTTCAGACGAAAATGAGTCGTCTGAAACAAGAATGTGCGCAAAAAAATAAAATTAAAGATTGGACGCAACTACGCAAGTTGGAAGCATATATAAAGCTTAGATATGTCATCTTTCTGGTGTTTTATGGTCTATATTTTCCTATGTAAAGAAGCTAATTATACAAAGCCTATCTATGTACCAACTTTTTAAGCTTCATTTTCCACAACAATTTCATTTCATTAATACATAAACCATAAATAAATCAAGTTATTAAATATACTTGTACGTGCACACCCTTGCTTTTATCAGTATTTTTTTTTGGAGTCATACATACACTCTCGATCATACTTTGTGTAATTCACACAAAATTATGAGAACCAGACGAGGGAAACCTTCTCAGGTACACTTTACTACTCCACTTTTAATTTATGGATCCTCTCGGGTTACTCAAGAGTCGGGAGGGTTTACTCCGTCTTGTGTTTAAAATAAGTGTTGGATCGGGTTAATATTGTTGTTGTTGTTTATGGTCGTGTCTAACTAACGAAGTTGTGTATTGGTTCAGCATGGCTTTTGGCCCTCCTTAATCATGAAGAAATGGCTTAACATTAAGCCAAAGGAGCATGAGTTTAGTCAAGATGATTTCGATACTGAAACCGAGAGTGAAGATGATGGTATGTGCTAGTTTTAATTTTATTCATGTTGTTTACACATGACTCATAATTAAAATTGTGTCGAGAATTGCATGGACCAACTGTTAATATATACAAACTTGTAATTATTTATAACTCTCAATCTACTTAAATTGACACTTTTTTTTCCTGAATATTGTCCAGCATTTTCTTGCAAGGATTTCAAATTGAACAGAGTACAGGAGCATTCTTGTATCAACAGCCATGACAATGAAGCAGATTGCACAAATGAAATTTCAGGCAATAATTGGTCCATTTTTCTCTCTCTTTGTTTCATGGAAAATCAATAAATTTTCTTTCATTTCGAGATTAATACGTTTTGTAAGAACATTTTTTTATTATTCGATTTTATCCAGATAAACCTTCAAGAGGTCACAAGTTGAGGCACAGAAGAGGGATTTCTGAAACTATAAGGGCTCAGTACATAAACACCAAGGAAGTGAGGTCAGCTCGTAAGTTTGCCATCTATTTTTTCGTTCTTTACAAATTGTTATACAAGACGATCTATTTACTTTTATTTTCATTTTATAATGTTAGCGATTGTATTTACTTTTATTTTCATTTTATTTTGACAACCTAATATTATTTAAATAGCTTTGTTATTATGATATGTGTCGTGTTTGATTTTTCTTCTTTTGGGGCCATCCTGTCAAAGGACGGTCCTATACAAGAATTGTGGTTATGTCACGTTTTTGTGGCATCTTATTAATGATATACCCGATGTTGGCGGCTTTAAACTCAGATTGACAATAGCGTCTTGGAATGTGGCTGGTAGACATCCAAGTCAAGATCTTGAGATTGAAGATTGGCTTTGCATTAATGATAATCCAGCTGATATGTACGTTATTGGGTGAGTACTTTCTCGTCTTCCACATATCTTAGTTAGTAAAACTCGATTACAAGTATCTAACACGGGTTCATGCTAAGCCCATTGTCTAAAATATGTACTCCCTCTGTCCCGGTCATTTGTTGTCCTTTTTCATTTTTGGGTGTCTCAGTCATTTGTTGTCCTTTCTATTTTAAGAATGAATTTGATGAGTAATTTGATCATTCTTATTCAATTTGTTCCACTTGTCATTTAGTTATTGGTCATCTACTCTTTCCTTGGTCTTTGTGCCAAAACCAAAGGACAACAATTGACCGGGACGGAGGGAGTAACACATAAAAATTGAAAATTGAAACTCGCGTAGTTATATGAATAACTAGAGGTGTATCTGTTGCGGTAATTAATACTTGACCTGTTTTAAGCGTGATTTTGTGATGATCAATTCTAATTCCACCACAACCCTTTGGAATCTCATACCCACCTTCCCACTCAGGTTTCTAACTCCATTCCCCTCCATACAATTTTAGAGTGAACCAAACAATAACTAATAAGTATGGGGTTCTAAATCCATCCCCTCATGGTATCTCATTCTATTTCAATCCATTCCGGCCTTTTGAACCAAACGGCCCTTTACTATGAGTTATCCATATAGAGCCTCATTAAAAATAAAGTAGATGAAAAAGATGGGGATAGGCATATTTAGCTAGGCATGAAGCATGTTGGATGAAAAGGGGCATGTTCTCTGACTCAGAAAAAGGCAGGATAAAGTCAGAAATCTACCCAATTTGAAGCTGTTTGTGGTTTTTCTGATATTATATCTCGTGCTGTAGGACTTAAAAGCTGTTATTTTGATGATTATTATTACGAACTTAAAAGCTCTTAGTTCTCTACCAGCAAAAACAGAAAATTAAATTATTGACAGAAACAGTTAACTACTGATGCAAGTGGAAATTGGTGTTTCAGAAATTGTTTAATTCATACCCCGCAATTTGCTGGAGGCCTTGAGGCACTTCGGTAATGTTGCTGTCGGCCTGGAAAAGTTCGGGTTAAAATGGTATTTTGTACCCCGGCTCAATGCTGATTTTCACTTTATTTTGACTTGGATTTTGCATACCAGTTTCCAGGAAGTGGTTCCTCTGAATGCTGGAAATGTACTAGGAGCAGAAGATAACAGGCCTATTCCAATATGGGAAGCATTAATCCGAAAAACCCTCAATAAAACTTGTCAACCCGAACCCATTTCTGAAAGTTATAGCGCCCCGCCTTCTCCAATTGCCAGGACAGCATCTACTCTTGAGGAGTCCATATCGAAGAAACTAAACAGTGATTCAATCTGGAAGAAACAAGAGCTAAAAGGAGTATATAGTGAAGAAAAGAAGTCTCTGATTAAAGGAATATACGGAATTGACAGTGACAGAAGGATTGAATGGCCTGGCCTCTCTCCCACTTTGGTTTCAAGTGTTGCGAATGGAGGACTAAAAGGGTTTCGCCATAGTGTTGCGAATTTTAGTGTCTTTCAGGAACAACAGCCTGAGGATTCACCTGATTCTGCCTCGGAAGCTTCTGAAGATAACTTCTCGTTTGATGATTTATTTTTTGATTTACCAGAGGACTCGACTGTTGGCTCCGATGCCAAAGGTTTAAACTCGGGACGAAGGTATGTAAAGATTGTGAGCAAACAGATGGTTGGGATATACATATCGGTTTGGGTTCGTAGTACGTTGAGGAGGCATATCAGTAATTTGAAGGTTTCTCCTGTTGGAGTAGGGCTAATGGGTTACATGGGAAACAAGGTGATGAAATCTGAATCTTACTTCTATGAATATTATTTTTATTTTGATATGGGTTGGATCGAGTCATTTTTGCCACGTCTACTTGGATACTAATATATACATGTGTGCATCAACAGGGATCAATATCAGTTAGCATGTCGTTTTGTCAGTCACGACTGTGCTTTGTTTGCTCCCATCTTGCATCCGGTCATAAAGACGGAGACCAAAACAGACGCAATGCTGACGTTTATGAAATTATTAGACGTACTCGTTTTTCATCTCTGGTTGACAATAACCATCCAAACACAATTCCTTCTCATGAGTAAGCATTTTTCTGGCATGCTGCTGTACTTGCTGTTTTTTTGATAGAAATTGATTTTTTTCTTTTCTTTTTTCCTAAGAGCAGCCAAATATTCTGGTTCGGAGATTTGAATTACCGTCTTAACATGGAGGATTCCGAGATAAGAAAGCTCGTTGCTCATAAGCAGTGGAATGAACTTATCAACCATGATCAGGTGAGCGCGAAAGCATGTGTCAAGAATTGAATGGATTGACTGTTACTACTTCACAGCATAGCATTCACATTTTTCGAATGTTTATGAACATTGTTACAGCTTAGCGAAGAGCTTCGTACTGGACATGTATTTGGTGGATGGAGGGAAGGAGCAATAAACTTCCCCCCTACTTACAAGTATGAAATTAACAAAGACAGATACGTAGGTGAAAACCCAACAGAAGGCGAGAAGAGGAGATCACCGGCATGGTAACTACACTTACTAGATAGCTTCAAAACCTCCGTTTGGACGACTGTGAATGTTTGTTACTCGTATATGCTTATGCAATGTGTTTTTGGTACAGGTGTGATAGAATACTTTGGTCAGGGATAGGCATAAAACAACACTTTTACAAAAGAGCCGAGATGAAGCTATCAGATCATCGTCCTGTTAGTTCCTCGTTCTCCATCGAAGTTGAAGTTCTAGATGCTCGAAAGCTGAAGAGAACTCTGCATTATAATAGAGCAGCCATACATCCAGAGGCGTTTCCTGACGAAACCCAGGAATTATAGTTTAGTTAGCAGACACGGGTATATAAACAGTAAAACAGACCTCGTTTAAGTAACTAAAATACACGGAATGCTGTCCGATTACAGTTTTTGGTTCTTTTACATGATGAAAACTGAACAGGCTAATCATGTAGTGTTGTGTCAATGTAAGCTGAAAGCATATCTGCGAATTTCGTACATCTGCATCAGGCTTCATTGCTGGTGAAGTGAATTGTTATAACTTATAACAGAAGCAAGAAAGAACAAATAAAGAACAATAAAAGACAAACGCACAGATTTACGTGGTTCACTAACGGTGTGTTAGTGACGTCCACAGGGCGGAAGGGATAGAGTTTTATTGATATGCGAGGAGTTTTCAGATTACACATTCAGACGGTATGATAAACATGACGACTAGGTAGAGGCTTAGAGAGTTTATGACCGAATACAGAATGAACTAATAAAGGCCCAAGACAGACCTAGCCCAACAACAGATACGGATAGTCGTTCGAAGCGGCAACTAACAAAATCATGGCACAAACCCAACATGAATCATATTTCAATTGCTAATGACATTCAGGGATCATCAACTCATTATGTGAATCCGTCACCATTCTTGGACATATAATTTCACCTTAATCTCCATCCTGGTCATCATTTGTTTGTAGTCCTACAACTTCTTTGGTGAAACCATTGTGTTTGTATGAGACAGGAGGGTTTGATGATCGAGGCTTCTCTTGATCGGAAAAACCACCATGTTATCGTTAACAAAATTATAACGAACCACAGCATTCCCGCCCTTGATATCACGGTAGAACCACAGTTGCCCTCCAAATAATTTAACCGGAGAATAAAGCATATTTACACATGGATCGAAGACTTCATCAAAGCGACTATAAAGAGTACTCACATTGATATGGGATAACTCAGTCCACTCACCAGATTTTACGTCTGTCAATTTCCAGAGCCTCCATATACATCCTCTTTCTGAGGCTATAAAGCCTAGACTTGTTCCCATACTTACGAACGCAAAAGCTGAATTTTTAACTACGTCCTCTAGCTGAGAAAACTGATAAATAGTTTCCGTATCAAGTTTCCGTATCAAGATCCAAGGCAAATCCATAGCGTCTACAGGTAGTATGGTAATAGTAAGTACACCAATACATAAATCCTCCATAAGATTGTGGACTATATGACATTGCCTCCCTCATTTCACTGTTGACGGGTATATCTTTATCATCGATAAATCTCCAAGCTTTATCAACGCCTATAATGACGACTAGAATCAACTCCTAAACCGGTGGTACATTCAGAAGTTGAGGGTAAATTCTGTAGGGGAGGCAGACTGATGTTTTCTTTAGTCATAGGATTTGCCACGTGAAGTAGGAGTTTTTCTGTACTTGACGTATTCAAAAGCAAGACTAACCCATTAAAACAGGACACTACTGCAAAATGTGACGGAATTTGGATTTTTGTAGCGTCATTCAGTGTAGTCGTGTCAGCCTCGATATGAATAATCAGATCATTATGATTATTATCTGGACAAATTTCCTCTTGAATGAGGTAACCGGGAGTAGATGTTTGACAATTCGCTCTAACGAAATCAGGATCGCTAACTATGTCGTACCACTGCTTGCAGACGTACCTCATAGCGTGAAAAAGGGATTTAGCAGGAACAAAAATTAGGATGTTATATATTACCTCTCTTGGAAAATATAGTGTGTTCCGACAACGTTTGGAGGACGTTGGATGACAACGGTCACGAGAAAGCTTTTCAACTGGTTCTGCCGTTGTCATCCTCGAATCCGGACATTCTTTCGAGGAAATTGGAAAAAAATGATCACGAGGAAGCTTTTCAACTGCGTTATGCATTGTCATCGTCGTATCTTGACGTAGTTTGAAGCGAGTTGGGTAACGATGAGGTAGTCTTTCAACTGCGTCTGCCGTCGTTGTCGTCTTCTTCTTTGATGACATTCTCGGTGTATTCAATCTTCTGCCCTATTCGGTTTCTTGTGGCTGTTTTTGAGTTTTTCAACAACTCTTTTCTACAGCCGCCGTATAAAAATATGTTTTAGGTTAAATTAACAAATACCCCTTTATATATACCACTTTTCTGAAAGAGTAAATTATCAATTACACCCCCAATTTAATTCACTTTTTTTTTTTTTTTGGTGAAATGTGAATTCTCATTAATTAAAATATAGTACACATACAAAGCCTTTCCATACATTATATCACCAACACAACTTTCTAAATCAAACAAGAGCTAGTCTATCAATCCAAGAACTATTAAGTCTAGTGCTCCCTTTTGCTTGCATGAATCGTCCCTTCAAAGTACTCTTAATCCATCTCAGAACTGCATTAGGATGCTGCACAAGTCCCTCATGTCTTGTTTGTATTTACTTCGCCAAATCAGAAATCGTCAGTAGCCACGATCGCCATTATGACTTTCTTCCTCAAGAGATCTGCATCTCCAAGAAATAATCCAAGTACCGAAATCCCATCCGTCAATGTCTAACCATTGATTCAAAATCCCAAACATCTCTCGTCAGAACCACAGTCAAAGAACAAATGTGAATGGGTTTCTTGAGCACTGCCACACAGGTCACACAAATCAGAGTTAACAACACCATATCCGAGTAAACGATCCTTTGTCATGAGCCTGTGCAGCACATATAACCAACAGATGAAACTAACTTTAGGCAAGCACAGCCTGTTCCATACCAGAGGCACCCAGTAATCACATGCTCCCGATCGACCACATGTAAACGAAAGATGAGTGGAATAAGCGGCATTCATCCAACCATTGAGACTAAAACCGAACACAAAAGCTCCCTTACTTTGCAAATCGGCGCCAGTCCAAATGAATTAACAGAGGGGTGATAAGACCACCATTCAAATGTTTCATATAAATGTGGTGAACCCACTTCACCCATAGACTATCCTTCTTTTGGGCAATCCACCAAGAATATTTGCCAATCACATCAATATTCCATAACTAACATTGTAAAATGCCCAAACCACCTCTATCTTTAGGTAGACATCAAGCATCCCATGCCACAGCAGAAACTTTGTGGTAATCATCTGTGCCAGACCACAAATAATTCCTACATACAGCATTCACTCTACTGATAACTCCCATGGGCAAAAAGAAAATTCTTGCCCAGTAACTATGCAACTGGGAAAGCACAGTTCTCACCAAGACTAACCTCCCAGCATAACTTAACTTCTTGGCTCCCCAACTCCTAATCCTAGCTACTATCCTATCCGCTAGGATATTACATTCAGCATTGGATAACTTCTTATACGAGATGGATATCCCAAGGTACTTGAAAGGGAAATGACCCACCTAAACCCAGATAACTGTAAAATAGCTTCCGCTTCCAAAGGAGACACACCATTCATGTAGATTTCTGATTTCTCATTATTCATTGTTAACCCTAAAGCTTCTGAAAAAGTAATGAAAGCTCTCATAAGCACTTTGACAGAACTTTTATCCCCCTTACAGAAGAGCAACAAGTCATCAGCAAAAGCTAAATGGCATAGGCCCATAGCTCTGCACAATGGATAGAACTTGAAATCAGACCTCTTTGTGATCACATTAATAATTCTGGTGAGGTACTCTAAGCATAAGGTGAACAATAAAGGCGACATTGGATCACCTTGCCTAAGTCCCCTCCTTCCCTTAAAATAACCAAACGAAGGTCCCTATTTATACTAATCACACGAAGGAATTAGGGTTTCGGTAAAACTTTGGAAGTAAATCTCGAAAAGATCTTAAAATACGCAGAAAAGATCTGGGGAAGAGGCGCAGCAACCACTGCGTCTCTTGGAAGAAAGATTTTCCGCGTTTCTATTATGGAATTGCGATTGATCTTAATTTCCTTATTTTTTATAATATAATTCCGGAAAATACTTTACCAAAAGATTAAAAGATTGAAAATATGGAATAGAAATATCCGGAACATTCCAGAATATTCTGACTAGGCATTTTAAACGGTTCTTAGAAAATGAAGACGGTTTTTGACCCGGACTCCAAATATACTCTAATTACTGTCAAAACGAACGTAACGGCGCGTAGATGACGACCAAGGAGTAGACACAAGTATTTGAGCTATCACTTGACGATAAACTTACGAACTGTCATAAATCATTCCGCGTACCAAACATGCGGCCCAATCATCACCGGGTGGTTTGCGGGAGGTGCGGAAATGAGGTATCTACAATAGGACAAAGACTAAGAAGCGGCAGCAGCTTTCGTGACCTGCATTCAACACAGGTGCGACCGAAGCGCAACCAAGGCTCGACCGAAGCGCGACTGAAGCGCGACCTACACTTGACTGTTTCGTTTCTTTACTTCAGTCGGTTTGTTCCGATTATTACTTTTATTATTTAACACTTTATTTCCTAATCTAGTTTTAGACCTTATTACTATATAACTTGTTATTAGAGCTTTAGAAGATTTTTACACAATTTTGAGAGACAAAAAACCCTATTATTGTTATTGGCAGACGATGTGTAACTAATCTTTATTCTTGGATTCAAGCAATTGAAGCACTCTTAAACCGATTGTGAGTTTGAATGTTTTAGTTTATCTTCTTGATTATTGTGAATTGCTTAGTTATTAATTATATGAATGTTGATTGATTATTGCTAGGTGTACAACTAGTGATTGATTTCTTCATTCTATTGTTAGTATTGTTAATTGAATAGGATTTATTGATTAACTCTACGCTAGTAACAACTAGGAATTAATAATGAACGGGATATGTTGGTATTAGTTTTTAGAAGCGATTCACATAAATATCTAAAGTGCAACTCGATTGTATGCATTATTTATTCTCTATCGAGTTCTCTATTTTATATTGCTGTTGTTGAATTAAATCTTGGACTGGATTATTAAGGTTGTTTAACAGTTAGGGTTTATTAAGAACGGGATTCGTTTTAATTAACTATTCGTAAGGAGAATTGGAATTTGTCATTCACGATAGAGTAATCAAGATTAGTAATTGAAACCGTCTTACAGTGATCAATTGTTATTAAGTGTGGATATATGCTTGGCTCTAAGACCCTTTTAAATCATTTGATACACCGAAAGTCATTAGGTTTATTACTCAATTTACGTTAGCTATTAATCTTAGTTCATTAGAAAATCAACTCAAATCTCCCCCTTTTGTGTTACGAGACAGAGGCGGATCTTCATTGATCTGCGCAGGGGCCAGGCCCCCCCTCACTTTTGGGCCAAATACACTATGCAATCAACTTGGCCCCTGACGGACTTAAATGTAAACCTTATGCTACAAGCCTACAACTTATAGAAGCCCACATTATTGTAAGGAGAAGTCCAATTGTGCAAGTCTTAGTAATTTCATTTGCTGATATTGTTGGCCCACTTTATCATTTAGTTGGAAATTTTTTTGCTAAGTAGTTAACAGTTTTAATATGATAAAAAAATTGTTTGAGACAGACATTTTTTGTTTGAAATAAGACGAATATAGATAGGACCATTTTACGATAAAGATGTAAATATTTTGTGTTAAAATGCTATCATCAATTGTATGTTAAAAAGCGACAATTTTATTTAAATATTTTTTGATAAAATGTTTTCGTCAATTGTATGTTAAAAAACGACAACTTTATCTAGGAGTAACAATTTATTACTTCGTATTAAATAGTCATACTACTAAAAATTGCTGACATTTTCTCGTCTTATGTTGAGACCGTCTTGAGGGAGACCTACTCTCTTAATGTACATACGGTTCTTAATTAAATAACTAAACTGATCTAAACATATTTCTAATTTCTCAGATTTGTCTTTTAAATATAAATTCAAAGTTTAAATTTAAAGAGAGTATTTTTTTGTCAATTACATTTAAGTGACATTGAAAATATAGATACTATCTCAAAAAACAAAGAAAAAACACCATATAAAATACGAGAATTCACTATGAGTTTGTATTCTCTATACTACTAATATATGTTTAATTATTATTCAAGTTAGTCGCTTCAATCTAGCTCGGCCCCCCTAAGAAAAATTTTCAAGATCCGCCAATGGTTACGACGATCTTTAATTACATTAAAGGTCGACTTTTCCTACATTATAATTTGCATAAATTGTTAATCCGATTCCCTTGAGTTCGACCATTATTTCCGCTTTACTACTGTTTAGTATTTGGATTTAAGTGATATAAATTGTTAATTTGAGGTATACGACTTCAGCCTGTCAGTTATGGGTACTTTTAAGTGATAAGAGTTACACAAAATAAAAACGCATGGAATCAAATTGAGCAACCTTAAAAAAAATGTATGTAATTCAACTAAATTTTTCTAACAAAAAAGTATAATTTCCATGGAGCGCTTTTAGTATAGAGTAATTCGAACTTATATTACTCCTATTATGTTCCATATTACATGAATGATGTGAATAGTTAAGAATCCTTCAAATCATCACTTGTGGGAGGTTTTTTCACAAAACAGAGCAAGAATCCTTCCAATAATCATCTTGCTTGTAGACTTGTAGTTACCAAAAAAGTAGTAGGTGGGTATCTCTAAAGAGGGTAATGAAAGTAAAGTATTGATTTCTTTATTCTTATCTTAATAAATAAATTTAAAACGAGCCTTTGTATCGTTTAAATTTGTTGTTTTCAATCATTTATTTTTGTACTTAAACCATATTATTCATACAACTTTAATTTTCTTGAATTTAACCCCTTTTGGATCGATGGCAGACGTAAGTATAAAGACAATATATGATTATGTAGGGTGGTTATTTGCGATAACAAATTAATAACAATGCTAGTTATTGCCTTGATTTGTACTCAACTCTTTGTTTGTTTTGTTAATACTTTATCGATCCTGTATTGGTTTTGAAATTCGAGTTTTCAAAATGTTGACGTACTTTGTTGTATTTCCGGTGGTAAACTACGCTATAGGAAAAGGACTACGCAGGCATGGAAAACGCTAGAGAGCAAAGTGGACAGGAAGCTCCAATTTACTCGGATTCTTACCTTTTGCCGATACTTGAAGAGTTGCATAAGGTTAAACCATATAATGGTTATCCCGCGGCTTGGTTGTTGGAACTTGCTGAGGAGATTATTAAACGTGCTGTTGAGTTTATGGATTCAAGTACCTAAGAGGGGGAGGGGGTGAATTAGGTACTCTTTTTTTAAAAATTTTAACTTCAACTTTATTGGATTAAAGTAAGTTAAGTGAACAAAAGAGATTAGAGGATACTTTGAATAATATAGAAGGATTGAACAAGTATCACGATGAATGTTTGCTGAAGTATGAAAGCAACAATCGTTACCGTATCTATTTGTCTCGGTTTGTGGAATATGACTGCAGACCAAATGCGACAAAGATGATGAATCTGTATTCTAAGTTTAAGCGAAACAAAACAAACAAACAAAGTAAAAAGCAGCGGAAATAAAATAAGCACTTGAACACGAGATTTTTGAATTGGTTCGGCAAGAAACTCAAGTGCCTACGTCCAATCTACCTTTTTATTACTTTCCTTTAGTGATCTACTCCGAAAACTAAAAGACCCTTGTAATAAAAGACGCCAACCTACTCCGGTTGCAAAGCTAGTACAAGAACTACTCCGTTCTATGACAAGCTAACTCGCAATCTACTCCGATTGCCAAGAGTTAAAGGACTACTCCGTCCTAGAACTCAACAACTCACAACCTACTCCGGTTGTCAAGAGTTAAAGACTACTCCGTCCTAAACTCTACTAACACACTTAGAATGTTATAGGATCAAGTCTCCACTAACACATTCTTAACAAAGAATAGAGGTGGACAACTTTTACAAGATCAACAATTCTTAAGCAAGAGAGTTTAGTATAGAAAAGCAACAAAGTGGCCACGACTGTAACAACTTGAAGACACTTGAAGACTTTTAAACGATTTTGCAAAGACACGGTTTTAAACTCTTAAAACAATTTGCAAAGTTGGAAAAATTAAATCAGAAAAGTCTTGGGAATTTATGGAGAGGATGCACGGTTTATATAGAGGAGGTGAGTGAAGGGATTGCTAGGGTTTTGAAGGGTCAAAGACCTCACATGTGAAGGGCAATAGCAACCACCTAAAAACTTGCACCAAAAAGGAGTCTTTTGCAAAGGTAAGAATAGAGAAAGAAGGTTTGAAAGACAACCTTAAATGCTCATGCAATTTCGAAAAACAAAGGATGTGAGATAAGTCACATGATGACAAGTTAACACCAATATGGCAAAAAGCACTTTTTGTTTTCTTAAAAACCAAAGGATTGAATTTGCATAAAGAGGAAACATTTTGAATAATTCAAACCACTCTTTATTGGATACTACCTCCTTAATAAAATCAGATTTTTATCTTTGAAAATAAGAGTCACGTGAAAGCATTTGAAGGATAAAAAGGAAGCTTCAAGTTTTTACGAGTTGTGACAACAATCCACTCAAATTTATTTTACTTGTTAAAGCAACGATCATCGGACTGTTTTCTATTACTCTACTATACTTAACTTTCTTGCTTGTACATTAGATGACACACGACTAATTACAATGGGATAATAAACAACTTCAACACTTCTTAATCCAAGCTTGATTACATCATTAATCCTGAAAAGGTAAACTAAGATAACACAAATCAAATGGGCATGTTATCATCAACATAAGGAACCCAACAAATTCCCCCTTTGATGATGACAAGCCCCAAACGAATGTATAAGCAATGTAAACACCTTGATTCAAGATTTTTAACTAGCAAGATCAAATGATAGAGAAGGGACAATATTTCCTTACCAAGGGCAAAAGCTAGAATCCAACTATCAAGACAATTTTACATTGCCCCAAACAAGAATCAAGCTAAGAAGGTTAGACAAGCCATTAGTTTAATCAATAAGCAGAGAGATTTAAAGCATGAGTTTACCTTTTCCCCCTCTTGACATCATCAAAAGGATAGGGATGTCACAAGCATTAGAGTGCAGATATTTCATAAGAAAACACAAAAAGACACATGGAAGTGTGACAAGGTAACAAGGTCAACATAAACAAGGATTAAGCATAAGCTAACCAAAGTTCAACATAGCTAAACAAAGTTTAAAGTACACCACCAAATGTTCAAAATAACGAGCAAAGAAAATAAGTCTTAGAGGGCACAACCAAGGTGGAACAAAATAAGGGGGTACGGGTAAGGGTAAATAGGCCGAGAGGAGATGGAAAGGCTAAGGAGAGGAGGCTTGTTCACCATCCGAGCCACTACCCAACGGATCATCATCCACATTAGCATCTTCACCAACCTCTTTTGTTGACACAAGGGTGGAAATAATATCCACCTCACCACGGATGAGGTCCAAAGTAGAAGCAAGGGTCGAGATTGCCAAGTCTTTTTGACGAGCATCTTCCCTAATCCACGCACCCAACTCAGCCACGGCATTGAGTATATCCCGCATACTACCCGTATTCCCTTGACTAGATGACCCAACTTCCGGGTCCTTCTTAATTTTCACAGAAATTAACTCATCATTCTCAACCTTGATAAGCATCTTCCCCATTTGCCCATCACTCATAACATCACACATATCCAACGAACCCAAGCTAGTATTCACTAAAACCCCGTGTGCCTTGAGCACAACCGATAACCACATTCCATAGGGTAAATGAATCAAGCTAGAAGAAGGTCGACGAAGCTTGGTCGAGATAAGATGAAAACGTTTAAACATTAGCCCAACTAGGTTCACCTTCTTATGGGTAGCAATGTGATAGATTAAATATTGTAAGGCAATGGTGAGTTTTCCTCTATCACCCGAAGGATAAATTGACCTACAAAGCATATTGAAAATAATTCGAAGAGGAGGTGGGATTTGGGTGTTGCTCACGGGTCCAGGAGAAACGGTTTTGGGACAAACGGTTTGGGCGATATTTAGGGGTGAGGCATAAGGTAAGGCTACCCAAGTTTCGGAGGAAGTTTGTCGTATCCTCCGACAGAATATTAAGAGCGATGGCGAAATCGATTGAGTCGGTTTTAGAGGCTTACCGTTCACCTTAGTCAGAACAAATTCACCAGATTATCAACCCTAACAGATTTGCAAAGAATCAGATTACTTCGCTCACAAATACCGGCTCACGCATTTCCAACAGCTTCTCCCAACCTTGAGCTAAAACCATATCACGGACAGTGAAAAGCGAGCGGCTCGAACCATGTTTGATTATACACCCGAGGAGAGTGAATTGCTTTGATGTTCATCAGCCTCTCACAATTTTTGTAAATGGAAGTAGGGAGGTCGATACTCTCAAGGTGAGCCCAAACAATGGCTAGATCCCACTTCGAGGTTAGGGATACCGGATCGGAGGGAGCAAGATATACAAGCTTTTTCTTCAATGGTTTCGATTTTTTGTGAGGAGGTTCACTGGGATTTTCAATTGGGGTATCAATAATCGGGTTATCAACATTACTTTGCTCGAGAGTTTCTGATATTGGGGGTAATTGAGAGGAGGAGGCTTTTTCTTTTCTTTTGTTGTTCTTTTTCGCCGGAGTCGAGTCAGACTCTCCGGATTTCGACGGATTTTCATTCAAATCAAATTCGGTTTCATCTTCAACATCTTCAACCAAAACAGTAACCGGTTCAGAGGAGGAGCTCGGAACAGTGGAGCTTTTCTTCCGACCACCACGAGTGCGTCGTCCTACCATTGTGGAGATGGGTATGTCGTCGGATGATGGAGGGTCAGTGGGTTTTGGTGATGGTTGAGGGCTAGGTGGATCTGGGTTTGTTGATGTCGTGTTTGAGGTTTGTGGAGGAAAGGCGTAAGATGTTTTGACTGGAGGCATGGTTGGAGTTGGTGATGTAGGCGGTTTTGATGTGACATGGGAGGTAATTTTTGTGGGTTTGGTGGGTATGGTTGTGTTAAAGGAGGTTTTTACCATTGTGGGTTAAGGGTAGGTTAGCTTTGATGGAGTTAATGGATTTGGGAGATGGAAGGGTAATTGGGTTTAGGCGGTTTGGACGGGTAGGGATAGGTAGGAGTGTTGGGGTAGTTAATGGCCCATTTAATGAGGTAAGCGAAGTAGTTGGCCCATCTAGACAAATTCAATCACTCGAAATAAAAACGCAAGGTAGCATATAATAAACGTAAATTTAGATATGAGGTTGAGTGATTACCGACTTACAAATACGGTGTCAATTTTGGTCCAAACATGATGTCAATGCACTTAGAACACTTAATATCATATATCCAAATTTAATTTAATCAATTAAGGAATTTTGTAAAACTCATACTAAAAATCACAAGCTATTAATTAACCCAATTTCTAGTCTAAATTTCTCAAAATGTTCTCTTGCAAGTGGCTTAGTAAAAATATCGGCAATTTGATTTTCGGTCTTGCAAAAGATAAGTTTAATATGTCCTTTTTCCACATGATCACGAATAAAATGGTGACGAATATCAATATGTTTGGTTTTAGAGTGTTGAATAGGATTTTTGGAAATATTAATTACACTCGTATTATCACACATTAAAGGAATGGAGTCAAAAATAATACCAAAATCCAAGAGTTGTTGTTTTACCCAAAGGAGTTGAGAACAACAATGTGCCGCACTAACGTACTCACTTTCGGCCGTAGAAAGAGCTACCGTGTTTTGTTTCTTTGAGGCCCAAGAAGTCAAGCAAGGACCCAAGAACGTTGCAATTCCGGAGGTACTCTTTCTATCTATCGTGCACCCCGCATAGTCCGCGTCCGAAAAGCCTATAAGATCAAAAGGACAATGTAAAGGGTACCATAGGTAAAGATTTTGTGTTCCAATCAAATACCGTAGAATTCGTTTAACGGCTTTGAAATGTGATTCTTTCGGATTTGCTTGGAACCTAGCACATAAACAAACGCTAAAGAGAATGTCGGGACGACTTGCGGTCAAGTAAAGAAGTGAGCCTATCATACCTCTATACACCTTATCACTAACATTCTTACCGAGTTCATCTTTATCCAATTTGGACCCGGCTACCATAGGTGTATCATGAGGCTTACCATTAGTCATCCCAAATTTCTTAAGCATTTCTTTGATATACTTTTGTTGATGGATCATGATTCCATCCTTTGATTGCTTAATTTGGAGCCCAAGGAAGAATCCTAGCTCACCCATCATGCTCATTTCAAACTCCGATTTCATTAGTTCCGAAAAATATAAGTAAAGGAGTTCAATTGTTGCACCAAATATAATGTCATCGACATATACTTGTACAACCAACAGTTCACTGGATCGTTTGCTTCAAGAACAATGTTTTGTCAACGGAGCCTCTTTTAAAACCATTTTCAATAAGAAATTTAGACAATCTATCATACCAACATCTTGGTGCTTGTTTTAAACCATAAAGAGCTTTGTCTAATTTGAAAACATGGTTAGGCAAATCATTGTTCTCAAAACCCGGTGGTTGCTCTACAAAGACATCTTCTTCCAAATATCCATTTAAGAAAGCGGTTTTGACATCCATTTGGAAGAGTTTAATGCCTTTGTGAGCCGCAAAAGCTATAAGTAATCGTATGGCCTCAAGTCTAGCTACCGGTGCATAGGTTTCATCGTAATCAATACCCTCTTGTTGGTTATAACCTTGCACCACTAGTCTAGCCTTGTTCCTTACGATTTCTACCGAGTCATCAAGCTTGTTGCGAAAGACCCACCTAGTACCGATGACGGTACGATTAGGCGGTCTAGGGACTAAGTGCCATACCTCATTTCTTTTGAATTGATTGAGCTCATCTTGCATGGCAAGTACCCAATCTGCATCAGTCAAGGCGACTGTTACATTTGAAGGCTCAATTTGAGATAGGAAGCCATTATGGGCACAATACTCATTGAGGTGAGCGAGATGGTTGACGGATGATCTCGTTCGAATTCCCGAGTTGAGATCGCTTGTGAGATTAGTGAGTGGATGAGAGCTTTGATGTTTCCACTTCTTTGGAACAATGGTTTCTTGTTCCCCCTCAACAAAGATCGATCCACGGTGGATCTGTTTCTATTGGCCTGGAAGGTCCTTCATCCTCACTTTATTTTTGGGTGCTTGATTTCGAGGTGGATGCAACGATCGTTGGGTCTGTTGCTTCCAGAGAGGAATCAGAAGTATTACGTGTTCCCCCGAGTTGCTTTGCTCTCCTTTGAAGGTGACACCTCTGTGTCTTTGCAATTCATCTTTGGGAGCTTCTTCATCCGTGAACACGAAGTCTTTTCGAACAAGACCAATCTCAAACTCATCATCCTCTTCCTCATCATCATCATCCATGTTTTGTACCTGTCCAAGCACACTAGATTCATCAAAAATGACATGGATGCTTTCTTCAATTAACAAGGTTCGTTTATTGTAAACTTTATAGGCCTTGCTATGATCGGAGTATCCAATAAATACTCCTTCATCACTACGTGGATCGAACTTACCCAAGTTGTTTTTACCATTGTTGTGAACAAAACATTTGCTTCCAAAACATCTAAAATATGAAATGTTGGGTTTTCTTCCACGCAATGATTCATAGGGAGTTTTATTTAAAATACTCCTTATCATGACACGATTATAAATGTAGCAAGTGGTATTTACCGCTTCGGCCCAAAAGTTCTTAGGCAACTTACTAGTTAATAACATTGTTCTAGCCATTCCTTCAAGGGTTCTATTCATCCTTTCAACCACACCATTTTGTTGTGGGGTTCTAGGAGCCGAAAAGTTATGGTCTACACCATTGTCATCACAATAAGCACCAAATGATGAGTTTTCGAATTCGGTTCCATGATCGGTTCTCATTGAAACAAGTTTTAAACCAAGTTTATTTTGAATCTTCTTTAACCAAATTAGAAACTCATCAAATGTCTCATCCTTAGAGCTTAGGAAGAGTGCCCAAACAAACCTAGAGTAATCATCAACAATGACACACACATAACGACTACCACCTCTACTTCTAGTTCTCATTGGTCCACACAAGTCGATATGTAAAAGTTGCAAAGGTTGAGATGTACTCATAATTCTTTTGGATTTGAAGGAACTTTTAACATGTTTACCTCTAGCACATTCATCACATACTTTATCAATGTCAAATTTTATATTAGGAATGCCTTCAACTAAATCAAGTCTTTTAAGGGTATTAAGAGTTTTTGTACTAACATGACCAAACCTTTTATGCCATAACCAAGGATCATTGTTCATTACACTCATGCAAGACATGGTGTGACCGGATAAAGAGTTCAAATTAGTTAAGTAAACATCTTTGACACGTCTTCCTTCGAGTATTAGTTCATTAGTAGTGGCATCAAAAATTCGACACATATTAGCATGAAATTCAACAACATTACCCTTATCACAAAGTTGAGAAATACTAAGGAGATTATGTTTCAAACCTTTGACAAGCCGCACATTGTCGACACAAAGTAAGGATGACTTACCAACTTTTCCAATACCAATTACTTCACCTTTCTTGTTGTCACCAAACCTTACCGTGCCACCATCATACGCTTTAAGTGAGAGGAATTGGCTTCTATCACCCGTCATGTGACGAGAGCATCCACTATCCAAGTACCAATTGCGGCCGCCTCTCACCAAGCCCTACACAAGATTAGTTTTTGAGTTTAGGAACCCAAATGAATTTGGGTCCCTTTTTGTGATCAACATAACTTGTGGTGTCTTTCTTAATGTCCATTTCTTTTAATGCTTTGGTGTTCTTATCAATGTCATCAAAACGTTTTGTACAACCATTAAAAACATGACCATTGTCACCACAATAATTGCAAATGATGTATTCGGGAAGACCTACATACTTCCTTCCTCTAAAATCGTTTTTGAAGGCTTCTGGATGCAACAATCATCCGACTGTTCCATTTGAACCCCAAACCAAAGAGATTTCTCACATTTCTCGGTTTGATTCGTGAGGAAGTTTAACACGGTTTGACTTCCTTCCCATTTTTCAGTGATGTTCTTAGCATTAACAAGTTCATTGGTCAAGTCATTGACACGAGAGAGAAGGTGCAAATTCTTTTCCTTTTGTCTTTTGAGTTCATCATTGTTAGCACTTTCTATGGACAATCTTTTCTCAACAATAAAGTCATGGGTGTGATTGTTGAGTTTAGACACGAGATAAACGATTCTTTCTTTGGACTCTTTATATTTAGATGTCATCTCGTCAAGTCTCTTGCTTAGATCAACGACTTCATCGGATCTATGGTGAGGAGAAGACCTAGAAGTGCTACATTCGGGCATACCTTTTTGAAAGAAAGTAAGCCTATCATGGAGATCTTCTATTTCATTCTTGAGACAAACAACCTCACTTTTGAGACACTCATTTTCATTTTCCAACCATTCACTTTTTCTTTTGAATTTGTCTAAGTCGTGGTCAGAAGCAACAGTCTTAGAGACTGTTTCTCTTAAGTCTACAACTTCAACTACAAGGTCATAGATCTCATTTTCAAGAGCATCTTTGTCCTTCAAAATGTCATCACGTTCCTTGGTTAGTTGGGAAACTTGCATCACCAAAGTTGTGTTGACATTCTCAAGGTCAGAGACGTCCGTAGGGGTCAACCTAAGACGCTCTAGTTCTTTAGTCAAATGCTTGTTTAACTTGTTGACTCTTTTGACTTCATTATATGCCTCGAAAATAACAATACTTGATCTGTTGCTTTTAGTTCATTTTTCAGATTAAAGTTCTCTTGAGCAATTTCCTCAATCTCATTTTGCATTATATCAAGCTTATTAGTTTGAGACCGACACTTATCAAGAAGTTGATCAAGAAGCTTACATACTTTCTCTTTGGAGTAAGTTCTAGCCTTGGCCTTTAGATGATTTACCTCGTTGTCGGAATCGTCGGGGTTAGCCATGAGACATCTTAATTGTTCAAGTTTTGGGTTTTTTGAGACCTTTTCTTTACCATGATTTGCAAGACACATTTTAGCCTCAAGTTCCTCCTCGATGAGTTCCTCATCTTCCTCGGAGTCGGACATTCCCCATATAGCACTCATGACTCTATGTTTATAGTCTTTTTTAACCTTTTCTCTTCTTTTCTTAGATTTGATTTCCTCCCACTTGGGACATTCTTTAATTTGATGAGTTTTGTCACCACATTTAAAGCATCCCACGGTGGAAGTAGGTCGTCTCTTAGGAAAGCGTTTTTTCGAGTAATTATTAGTGAACTTTTTGTTACCTTGTCCATTGACCAACCCGGCTAAGTTTCTTGTGAACATAGCAAACTCGTCTTCCTCCTCATCTTCTTCATCACTTGGATAAGATGTGAGGGCGAGACTCTTTCCCTTTGATGACTCACTAGAATGCTTATCGAGATTAAACTCGTGAGCCATTAGTGATCCCATTAGTTCATGAAGAGATAGGGTTGACAAATCTTTAGCTTCCTCTATGGCGGTGACTTTAGGTTGCCATTTAGGGGTTAGACTACGAAGGATTTTTCGAATGATGTCCTCGGACTCGAAATTCCTTCCTAGACTTTGAAGCTCATTAATTATACAAGAAAAACGAGAAGAAAAATTATTTAAAGACTCGTCCTTTGACATTCTAAACATTTCATATTGTTGCATGAGAAGGTCAATACGGTGTTTTCTTACTTGGGACGTCCCTTCATATGCAAGTACAAGGGAATCCCAAATGGATTTTGCCGTAGGACACCCGGAGATTCGACTAACTTCCCCCTCACCAACACAACGTTGAAGAATCGACATTGCTTTGGAATTCTTTTCGGCAAGCTTGAAGTCGTTCTCATTGTAATTTCTTTCCTCTTTTGTCTTAGTGAAACCGTTAAGAATATCGGTTTCCTCAATGACAAGAGGTCCATTTTGGATGATGTTCCAACATTGATAATCGATACTTTTGATGTAATGTTCCATTTTGAGTTTCCACCATCCAAAATTCTAACCGGTAAAGACCGGGATCTTGGAGTGTTTCTCGGAATCCATTACCCACGAATCAAACTCTAAGGCGGTTAGCCTCGATCAAGAGCACGAGGCTCTGATACCAATTGTTGAGTTTATGGATTCAAGTACCTAAGAGGGGGAGGGGGTGAATTAGGTACTCTTTTTTAAAAATTTTAACTTCAACTTTATTGGATTAAAGTAAGTTAAGTGAACAAAAGAGAT